>NC_028645.1:12865838-12899040 GCF_001406875.1 Solanum pennellii | reverse complement strand
TATATATATACTTAGTGATGTTTACGTACATCTTTCACGTAGGAAGCTTACTTAGGCTTCTCGCTTAGACATCATAATAATATATAAGAATTTATTATAAATCTTTGTCTCACATTAAACCATCTAAATGAAGTAAAACATTCGGGCATAACCCTTATAAAAATTCATAGTTTCCACATAGGGCTTAAATCAATATCTTCAAAACAAGAGAAAAGAATGTATTTAGACAATACAAATACGACTAAGGTAGAGTATGTAGTAGCATCTTCATACTAGAGGACCTACCAAAACATGTAGAGTCTAGTCCTAGCCTTCTTGTTTTACCCTAAATATATCTCAATGGCCCGATCCTACAATGTTTGGGATAAAGAGAAGAAATATGGGTTAGTACAAAACACATGTACGAAGTATGGTCCCTATGCATAAAAAACCATTAATGCATGAGAAAAGGGAAATTTAGTAAAAATCATGATCAATTTTACTCAACATGCCTATATAAGAAGCATAATAAGTAACTTCAATATAATAGCAACCCAACAAGTAGACGACCCAAGCAATACTTGTGCAATGCCAAAGATGGAACCCATAATCCTATCGAAGACTAAGTATCACATTAAGCAACCCCCTTAATACTTTCAACATATTATCTTAAAATCATCATAACATAATTAATACATGAATACTACTCATAACTTATCAGCATAATAATAATCATAATCATAAAATAACATTACTAGAACCATCTTAGGATCCCATATGTGGAATGACTAATAGAAGTCCCATACCCTCCCTCACCCATTGTAGTAGCCTGCAAGACACCTAATGAGAGTTAACATACTTAATTAGTTCATTTAATTTTACATTAGGGAAAGAATTACAATAACCAACATGATACCATGTGAGATACATTGAATCCGGTGTTCTACTCCCGCACCGAAAAGAGAGGGTTAACACTTGCCTAAGTGTCATCATTCAAACATAAATATATAGGTGGATCCACTAAGCTAGAGTCCTATGTGGGAACACAATTACGGGTCAAGGAGATTGTTGCAAGAAACCTTGACTTACTAATGTGAAGGTTTCGATATCATGATACAACACATAACTTGGGAAATCTGGACTTACTAACATGAAGAATGCCATGTGGGAGGCTGGACTTACCAACGTGAGACCTCAATCTCATTTACATGCCCTTTCGGTGCCAAGAAATTATTTCCTTTAGTAATTGAATTATCTCATCATATAAGTTCACATTAGTCTCTTCTAGACCCCAATTTAAAAATCTTATCACATCTATCTCATAAGTCATCACAAGTGAGAATAACCCTTTCATTTTAGACACCACCTCATAAGTGAGTAAAACCATTCACTTTACACTTTATGATAATCATGAAAAAAACTTTCGATAATATAATAGTCAAACCATAATGTACCTGAATAATTCAAAACAAATTAAATAGTCTAGGGTTAACGAAAGAATACTTTGCATCAACATCACAACCACACATTAGACCTAGAAGCATTACTATCTAAGTAACCCATAATTCACAATTGAATCTAAGAAGAACCAATCAACATACCTAATTGCCCTTCCAAGAACCGTCATACTACCAATACCAAGAATACAAAACAAATTATATGAACAAGGTATATTCAATAAGCAATTACATAATTAACAACAATGTAGTGAATCTTCATATTCATAATCTTCATAATTCACCATCTCAATTCAAGGTTTTTATGAAATTGGGGAAAAGACATGGATGTAAGGAAATATCATAGGAAATAATCAATTAACCATCTATATATACATAAACAATATTAATTCATCACAATTTATTCATAATTTCATTTTTCAAAGAAGACCCATGTGTAGAAGTAAAAACTAGATTTGGGGATTTAGAATCATCTTTTGAAGGGACCTATTGGGGAAAGGAATCCCATGAGTAGGGCAGGGCTGGCAAGGGGACGGGGAAGGGGACTAGGAGACGGGACGAAGGGCGACGGGACGGGACGTGGGACGGGGAGAGGGGATTTCGACCGGGACCAGGATTGGGGGAACAAAAATAGGTTCCATCCCGTCCCATAATATATACGGGATGGGATGGGATTTGGGGGGACGAGACGGGACGGGATGGGGGATTTTTTTTGCTTTTAAATACTTATATATTTGTATTGAAATTATACGTTTCAAGATAATAAATTTAAAATTTAATTTTTGATTTTCAACATCAAAATAAATTTTCAAATTTAAAGTTTCAATTTTTAAATTTCAAGATTTATGTTCCAAATTTCAAGTTTCAACTTTAAAGTTTTAAATTTCAAATTTGAGAAGTTTAAATTTGTAACTTAAATATTTTAAAGTAATGTAAATTGTAAACTTTAAATTAAGTATTTTAAAGTTAGATTAGTACTTTAGTATATATTTTATTGTATATATTAAAATTAAATGCAAAACAATAATTGTATAAAAAAAACTTGAACAAAACTTAAAACCTTCAAAGTTATTCAATAGAACTTAGAAGTTACAATTAACAAATATTAGTGGTGTAACTAATCTACACAGGCACCTTCTAGGAAGGTTTCTATTTCAATAAGTTCTCATACGTAAAACTAATATATGTTACAGATATTAGATGAGTAACTAATTTTACGCAGCCACCTTCTAGGAAGGGTTCTGTTTCAATTAGTTCTCGAATGTAATCTAAAAATATTTGTTTTCTCCTTAAAAATTTAATTCTAATTATCGCATCATATTGATGGTGATACCCTCCGGTGTTGGAAAACTTGCTAGAAATTCTTTTGCATCTAATTTATCATCACTGCATTCAATTTGTGTTTTGATCCAACATGCTTGTTTTTTACTTAACTTTGGCAAATTGTTATTCCTCCTTTCGGCATTGGACTAGTCTCAAAATAAAAGTGTTGTTTCCAAACTATATTTCGCCAATGAATGTATATGATCACCAATTTGAAACCTTGCCGACTGAAAGCAGCCTCCGATGCAACTGATGAAGCTTGAATAACTAGAACATCACGAACCATTTTGCTCAAAGTTGGAAATGCATCGCTTCGCCTACTCGCACATCATAATAAATCTTCATTGCCAGCTTTGATTTCCAATATTTCTAAAGATTGATTAAGACATTCTTCAAAATTATCATCGTTAATAGAATTAAGATCAAGAATACCTCGCATATAAGTTGAAATTTGAAGTGAAAAATCAATCTCAACATTAGAAGTATGACCAACTTCTCCTTGAAAAATTTCCGTACTCTATATTTTGATACAACAGTTTTGCTTTTACTTTTATGCTAGACTTACACATTTGACAATTTAGAATTTCATCCGGTAAAATTTCTTATGTTTCATAAAAAGTGTCAACAAGGCCTTGCACACCTTCTAATTTATAAGCAGGATGAAGTAAAGTAGCCGTTAAAAAAACTTGAGGAATATGAAAATTATATTTTTAAAATTTTTCAATCATACCTTCAATTATAACTCAAAATTTATCTATTTTTTCATATTTACAAAATGGAATTGTAAGAGCACAAATATTTATTCATACGGATGAAATAGTAGGATAATGAATTCCAGAAAACATGGTACCAGCATCATAAAAAAGTCTTAAAAATTATAATACCTCTTTAGTTTCTTCCCAATCTTCATCACAAATACTATCTAATGGGTCAGCATTATGAGCATTAAAAACCATTTGTATGGCTTTTCTATATTTGTAAGCAACCGAAAGAATTTCGTAAAGAGAATTTCAACTTGTTTTATTATGTTTTGGAATTTTTCTAGGTGACAACTCACATAGTATACAACGCTCATTAAATTCCCTAATTCTAGCACCATTGTTTGTATGAAAAATTCAGGTAATGGCATATTTAATTTTTACGCTACCACAATCAAATAATGAAATACCGTCTTGTACAACTAAATTTAATATATGTGCAACACATCTAACATGAAGAGCATTATTGTCAATTGGACATAATCTAACTTTTAACATTTTAGCAGCGTTTGTATTATTAGATGCATTATCTAATGCGACAGACATTATTTTATCTATAATCATGTAATAATCTAAAACATTTAAAATATTTAAAGCTAAATATGTACAAATTTTTTTCTCTATACATAGATTATAACTTATAATTCTTTTTTGCAAACTCCAATTATGATAAATCCAATGTGCTGTAATAGTTAAATAATCATTTCCATTAACACTACGACCCATGTCAAAAGTTATAGACACTCTACTATCTAATATGCTAAATATACAACGAAGAAATTGACAATGTTTACCTTAAATTCAAAAACATCATATTTAATAGTATTTCTTGAAAAGCCTCTATAATCTAGATTATAAGTTTGTTGAATATATTCAATAAAACCGGGTTTTGAAGGAAAACTATAAGGCAAACCACAAACAGAAACCATTTTAGCTAAATTTTACCGATCTAATTCCTTATTAAATTTACGTTGTGTTATTGGACCAGCGGGGTTAAAAGGATCTATTGTTCCTTGAACCATGCTAGAAGCCCTTATCGATGCATTACCGGTAATATAAAATTCATTAATTGAAATTCCATGTTTTTATTGGCTAATGATTTAGTTTCTTTATATTGAATCAGCACACAAGATAACAAATGTCTATTGAATCCCCCTGTTCCACATTGACCCCTACATTGTTTATATTTAAAAGGTTGCTTACACTTATTACAAATAGCAACACTATGTTCTTTATCGAAAGTCATTAATTGCCACACAATAGAAGTTTTAGGGCGTAGGTACTTCACCTTCTCCCTTGTGGGAGGTATAAGGGGTGGATGTCCAAAATTTTGCTCCAGTAAATTGATAGTCTCATTTGGAACTTCTGTCACCGGACTAGTAGGTGTTTCCTCTAACTCCTCTTCACCCAAATCAGCTTCTACTTCTTCACCTGAATTTTCATCAACATTAGGATTAATATTACCATAACGTCGTTCTAAACTTTCATGATCGAGTTGAACATTTGAATAGATATAATAAGGAGTATCATCAACATAAGTAGAATCATTTATGTTAAATCTAACTCTACTCGTTGATTTAGATGAAGTACCACCACTTTTACTACTATTTTTTTCTTTACTATTTTATTTACACAAATTAAATAATTTTAAAAGTCTACTTTCTTCGTTATATTGTGCTTTCTCCTTTCCTTTACCGCTATTTTTTTTTGCTAGAACTCATACTTAATTATATATAAGTTATAATATAAAAATAATAATAACACAAAAATAAAGATTGAAAATTAAATATAAATATTATGAAGCGAATGTACAAATGTCTGCGTTAATAGCAGATGTCAACCCAATTGTTGAAGCTTGTATTTTGTTGTAACTTGTAATTTGAAACTCCAACCAATACTTGACACAAATATAAGATAATATACTTATATATATGGATATAATATGAAAATTATGAATTGAAAATTGAAATATTTGGATTATAATAATATGAGAATTAAAATGGAATAGAAATTAAGATTGACACTTGAGAGTTGAGAGTTGAGAGGATATAGAAAAATAGATGAGAGAAATTAGAATAGATGATTTTGTAAGAAATAGTAGGGGATACGTGTATTTATAATATAAAAAATGGGTTAAAGTGTAATTATTATAACTTCAAGGTTTTAAAAAAAATTTTAAAAGTAGGGGGGTGGTAGGGGGTGTTTTGGAACACAAAAACTGGCAAAAATCCGTTTGTGAGGGGAGCACTAGTTGTTTTCCCAACGGATTAAAACGTTATATTTTTGAAAATTTTTTAAAAATAAAAAAAAGAGGGGATCCCGCTAACCGTCCGGTTCAACCGGGCCGGGTCGACAGGGACGCAGGGGTGAACCGGCCCCTGACCGGTCCCCTCATCCCCCACCCCTTAAACCCCCTAAACATATGGGGATGGGCAGGGTGGGACGGGGTCGGGGCGGGACGCGGGCAGGGGAGGGATAGCCCGGTCCCCCTGCCATCCCTACCCAAGAGTGAAAGAAACCATACCTTAGAGATTATAAATCTACAATATTGGGTTGTAAACTTGAAGGCTTGATCTTCTTCTACGATTTCAATTGGTCTTCAGTGGAGATTTGGAGGAACAGAGAATTTGGGAGAGATGAGAGTGATTTTTGATTTCAACTTTTGAGACTTGATTTGGGTGTTAAAATTGACATAAAACTGACACTAAGACCTTATATAGTCACCCATTAAATTTCCAAAAGACCCCTCACTTAAATGAATCTTTTTGTGATGTCAAAATGTTTAAAATACGACTTTTACAAATTTGGGATGTGGCTGCGTTTCCCAGGGTTTATTTCACGATATATTTTTGAAATCCGAGTTGAGGCAGTGGACCTCGTGTAGGCCCCGCATTGCGAGGACAGTTTGGGATTGTTGCGTGATGGCTGCACGTCGCGCAGCAGCCACCAAAATTCTGGCTGCACGCAGGCTGCTTTGGCAGCCTGCTCGCCCATGTACGGGCCCTCTCCAAGAACCCTTCCGGTGGTCCCTGAGGTGTTGTGACTGTACGTTTTGACCCTCTATACTACATTTTACCTTTTCAAATTATTTTTACAAGGTTTAGACTCTATATGACCCTCCGAAATCTTCACCAAACATACGGACGTCTACTAGTTCAATTTAGCTAGTTTTTCGGACATCAAGGCCTTTCTTTTATGCTATGGTTTCAATACTTCTCAAATAAGTTATTTACACTATTTTAGGTCTAAAATCATCATTGTGCAACATATGAGGCTCTTTTATGGGTCATGTAAATTACGGGGTGTTACAATATCCCCCCCCCCCATAGGAACATTTGTCCTTGATTGACACCTTACACCTTCTATTGGAAAAAAGGAATAGATTCAAGACTACCAGCCAGCCAACCAGCAATATCATAATGAGTCACAAATCATAGGAGGAATTTCGACTCCTTTAAACATATAAACATAGCATTAACACATAGGAACTGAATCCACAACTCATGACATATAAGAGGTCTATCATTTACATCACATAAGGAGGAACTACCTTTCCCATTTTAATATGAGCTCAACATGAACAATTTCAAAGAGTTGACATGCTAATTGCTTAAAATACAACACCAAAACATACCCAAAATAATTCTCATCAAAGCAATAATACAGACAACGTATTTAAGTGCAAGTTAATCACGAGAGTCATATTTCACAAAACTCAATTTAGGCATGAATTTCTACAAGCATATGCACATACTAGATAAACATGATAAGTTACACATTATTCATAGAACTTATTTAACAGAAAGCTACTAACCTTAACTTTGTATAGGAGTAGGGGGAAAGAGATGAGGGTAGTGGGTCTTCATGTTGCCCTCGGCCTCGCACGTTGCACCCTCAACAAGGCTGTTCCTCGATAGAACTTACACGGGGGCAACCTCCTTATTTCTCATTCTCTTAAGTTGGCCATCAAAAATTTCAACCGGTACCTCTTCATAAGAAATGTTCTATTTTACCCATAAACCTCTAAGGGGAGAATTGACAATGGATCACCTATACACTTCTTGAGCATAGACACATGGAACACCAGGTGAACCGAGGTCAATTCGATTGGTAACTCTAACTCATATGCCACTTTCCTTACCCCTTTAGAAATCTTATAAGGCCCCACATGACGGGGACTAAGCTTTCCCTTTTTTTTCGAAACCTCATCACCTGTTGCAGCTGTAAAATTTTAAAATACACCCAATCTCCTACTTTGAATTCAAGGTCCCTCTTTCTATTGTTGGAATAGGATTTTTGCCGACTATAAGTCGTCTTCAACCTCTTTCTTATAAGTTGAAACTTTTCCGTGGCATCATACACTATTTCGGAGCCAAGAGAGCAAACTCACCCACTTCAAACCATCCAATTGGAGACCGACACTTTCCACCATGAAGTGCTTTAAAAGGTTCCATACCAATACTCGCATGATAACTATTGTTGTAGTATAATTTTATCAAAAGGAAGGTGATCACCCCAATTCCTTTTGAAATCAATCACACAAGCCCTCAACATGTGTTCAAGAGTTTTGATAGTGCGCTCCACTTGTCCATACTTTTGAGGGTCGAAGCGGTACTAAGCTTAACTTGAGTACCAAGCCCACTGTTGAAACATCTCTAAAAAGGTAAAGTGAATTGGGCTCCTCTATCCGAAATGATCAACAAGGGGACCCCATGTAACTTCACAATCTCCTTAACATACAATCTAGAATACTCCTCCGCCGAGTAAGAAATACTTACGGGAAGGAAAAGGGCTGACTTAGTCGACATATCCACTATTACCAAAATAGATTCATGTTGTTTACGCGTTCGAGGAAAACCTACCACGAAGTCCATGTTGACATCTTCCCACTGCCATGTGGGGATATCAATATCTTGTTGACATCTTCCCACTTCCCAGTGGGGATATCAATATCTTGGGTTAGGCCACCCGGGCCTTGATGCTTCACTTTGACTTGATGGAAATTTGGGCACCTTGACACAATCTTAGCTACATCCCTTTTCATTCCATTCCACCAACAAAGATTGCGTAAGTCACGATACATCTTGGTGGCCCCAGAATGGATGGAGTACCGGGAACCATGAGCCTCTTCCATGATTTTCTCCCTTAAACTATCCACATCCAGCACACATAATCTTTCTTGGTACTTAAGTACCCCATCCTACCCTTGGTAGAAATATTCATTATTCTTCTTAAGGACCTTTCAAAGCCATCAATAGAGGGTCAAGATAGTTCTTCGACTTCACATCAACCACTAGAGATGACTCGGAGTTATAACGGACCATGAAACCACCCTTTGAAGATTCTTCAAGTCGGACACCCGAACCACATGACTCACACTACCCATGGACACTTAGCTTAACGCATCCGCAACCGCATTAACTTTTCTAGAATGGTAAAGGACACTCATGTCATAATCCTTTAAAAGTTCTAACAGTCTTCTTTGTCATAGATTCAAGTCATTTTGAGTGAATACATATTGTAGAATCTTGTGATCGGTGAATACGTCAACATGTACCCCATAGAGATAACGCCTCCAAATTTTCAAGGGAAACACCACGGCTGGAAGCTCTAGGTCTTGAGTTGGATAATTCTTCTAATTAGGCTTGACTTGCCGAGAGGCATACACTATTACTTTTCCATGTTTCATAAGGGCACACTCTAGACACACTTGGAAGCATCACAATAAAACACAAATCCATCGGTACCCTCTGGTAAAGTCAATACTGGAGAGGAGGTGATTCCATCTTTCAATAATTGGAAGCTGTTTTCACATTGTTCCGACCATTTGAACTTGGATTTATTTTGGGTAAAATCCATTAATGGAGATAATATGGATGAAAATACCTTAACAAAAGTCTTATAGTAGCCGTCCAACCCTAGAAAACTTCAGATGACATTAGGATTCAAAGGTCTTGGACAATTCTTGACCACTTCCATTTTCCTCGGATCAACCTTTACCCCTTGACTAGGGACAATGTGGCCAAGAAACGCAACCTACCTCAACCAAAATTCACATTAACAAAATTTAGCGAAAAGTTGGTTATCCTTGAGAATTTGCAGAACTATTCTCAAATGACTCATATGATCATCCTCACTCCTAGAGTATATTATAATATCATAAATAAAGACAATAAAAAACAAAGCAAGATACTTTCTAAAATATCAATTCATAATGCCCATGAAAACCTTCGTTGCATTAGTTAGACCAAATGACATCACTAGGAATTCAAGTGACGATATCTTGTTCAAAATGCCGTTTTCAGAATATCAACTTCCCTTACTCTAAGTTAGTGATAACCCAACCTAATGTAAATCTTTGAAAATTAACTCGCTCCTTAGAGTTGATCAAGATAGTCATCAATCCTAGGGAGCGGGTACTTATTCTTTATGGTAACTTTATTCAATTGACAATAATTGATACACATTCTCAAAGACCTATCCTTTTTCTTCACAAACAATACTGGGGCATCCATGGACATATGCTTTGTTGAATTAAACCCTTATGTAGGAAATCCGTGAGTTGAACCTTTCGTTGTTTCAACTCGGTTGGGGCCATCTGATAAGGAGGAATAGAAGTAGGTTGTGTATCCGGCAATAAATTTATGCCAAAGTGAATCTCCCATTCGGGAGGAATCCTTGAAAATTCATGGGGAAGGACTTCCGGGAATTCCCTTACTACAGGTACGACTCTATAGGAGGGACCTAAGATTGAATATCCCTAACTCTTACTATGTGGTAAAGACAACCTTTTGCAATCAATTTACAAGATTTTAGACATGAAATTATCTTACCTCCCTTCCACTCAAAAATGGGTTTATTTGGAAATTGAAATTTGACTATCCTTGTCCTACAATTAATAGAGGGAAAGCAAGCATGCAACCAATCAATCCCCAATATGATATCAAAATCTAGCATATCAAGTTCTATCAAGTCAAGTAATGTAACTCTATTATGCAAGGAAATTACACAACCTTTATAGACTTTATTAACCACCACGGAATCATACCGGGGTAGAAACTAAAAAAGGTTCGTGATATGTCGAGTAGTATATAAAAATTCATGGCTAAAAGAGAGGTCACAAAAGATAATGTAGCTCCTGGATCAAAAAAGCATATACATCAAAATAAAAAAAAATTTAACGTACCGGTAGCCACGTCTGGTGAGCTCTCTTGATCACTTCGGGATTGGAGCTCATAAAAGTAATTCTTCTTAAGAGAATCTCGATTTGGATATTTTGCTTGAGCTTGAGCATTTTCCCTTCCTTGAGATTTCATCATAAGGCAATCTCTCTTCATGCAATCACTCTTGCCACAACCATAGAAATATCCGTGCAAACTAGAAACTTACTATCATGTCTCTTAGAATATTTTGCACAAAGAGGCTTCTTAACATAAGATATATCACAATTCCCCTCTTGGGGATTAAGAGTAGACACCTTACTCTTGTTGACCCTTGGAGCATCAAAAAGGTATTCGTTGGAAAATCTCCTTCTGAAACATGGTTTGTCTTGCACCTCAAATTTAGTCTTGGAAGAATTCCCATTTTCGGTTCTCACCTTCTTCCACTCCCTACCAACTTGCTTAAGCTTTTGCTCCTCAATTTGTTAGGCATGAACAATGAGACGAAAGATTTCCATGCTAGGAATCAACATAGCCGAACTACACTCATTAACCACTAGGTCAGATATCTTCATATCAAATTTGTTCATCTTAGCTCTAGAATTTGCAACCATAGTAGGAGGATACTAGGGTAGTTGAGTGAACTTGAGGCTATACTCCTTCATGCTCATACCCCCTTGCTGAAGATTGATGAATTCTTGGATTTTCCTCTCCTTTAATTCCAAGGGAAATAACCTACCAAGGAAAGACTTATTTAAAGCTCCACAAGTAATCCGACCTTTTATAACCGGCTTTCCATCCTTCCATTGCTCATACAAAACTTCAACTACATCTTTGAGTTGGTAGGAGGCTAGTTTTGCCTTTTCTTAAAAAGAAACACCCATATCATCATGAACTTTGAACACTTCATCAATAAACCCTTGTGGGTCCTCCTCCACCTTATAATGAAAGGAAGTAGGGGAATTCATCCTTGTGAAATCCCTAATCCTTGAAGCGGTGGTATTAGCATTGGGGTTCACTTGCACCCTTGCATCCCTAGTAACATGGGTAGCCAACACTTAACCCAAGACAATAATGGCAGACCTAATCTCAACATTAGAAATATCCCTTACTTTAATAGGAACTTGAGGTTTTTGAGGAGCTTGAGGGGAAAAACCTCCTTCAAATTCTCCTCTCCGGACCTTCGAGCATTATTCTTCCCTGTATTCATTGCCTATAAGCACTATAAAAGGATTAGAAGAAAGTGATAAATATATTTAGAACTGTTAGGCATGACTAAGAAATAACAAGAGATTGAAAGCTCCTAAGCATCACAAAGTCTCTCATTCATAAGTGTGGCCCGCTTCACAATTATGAATAAGAACCTACATAGACGTGGTTTAGTGAGACATCAATCCTAAGGTTAACTTTAACCTAATTCTCTGATACCAAGTTTGTAACGACCCAAATTACACCCTAGTCGTTACCAGTGTCGTTGTCTTCAAAAAGGACTAAGACAAGCCCTTAGCGTACGTCATAGCACATTATAGGTAAAAAAGTGCAGAAAAATTTAAAACTTATATATATATATATATATATATATATATATATCTATACACATACTGATGTTTACTTATACCTCTCACGTGGGAAGCTTACTTGGGCTTCTCTCTTAGACCACATAATAATACATAAGAATTTAGTGTAAATATTGTCTAACATTAAACCATCTAAATAAAGTCAAACATTCTGGCATAGCCCTTATACAAATTCATAGTTTTCACATAGGTCTTGCATCAATATCATCAAACAATACGAGAGAAAATAAGGTCTTTAGACAATACCAGTCCAACTAAGGTAGAGTATGCAGTAGCATCCTCGAACTAGAAAGATGGAGAGTCTAGCCCAAGCCTTCTTGCTTTAGCCACAAGATATCTCAATGGCCCGAACCTACAATATTGGGGGAAAAAAAGAAATATGGGTTAGTACAAAACACAGGTACTAAGTATGGTCCCTATGCATAAAAAAACATTAAAGCATGAGAAAAGGAAAACATAGTCAAAATCATGCTTTCTATCAATTTAACTCAACATGCATATATAAGAAGCATACTAAGTCATTTCAACAAAATAGTAACCCAACATGTTGACCACCCAAGCAATACTTGTGCAATGCCAAAGATAGAACTCCACAATCCTATCCAATGCTAAGTATCACATTTTGCAACCCACTTCATACTTGCAACATATTTTCATAAAGTCATGATAACATGATTAATACATGAATACTACTCATAGCTTATCAGCATAATCATAATCATAGTCATAATCATTAAAGAGCACTACTATAACCATCCCGTAAGGTCCCATTTGTGCAATGAGTAAGAGAAGTCCCATATTCTCCCTCACCCTATGTAGTATCCTTCAAGACAACCCTAATAAGAGTTCACATACTCAACTTGTTCATTTACTTTTACATTAGGAAAAGAAGTGGAATAACCGACATGAGATTATGTGAGCTGCATGGAATTCAGTGTTCAACTCCTACACTGAAAAGAGAGTGTTAACACATGCCTAGGGTGTAACCATTCATACATATCTACATAAGTGGATCAACTAAGCTAGAGTCCTATGTGGGAACATAGGTCAACGACGCCGGTCTCGTCTGGGCTCTAGATTTTTGTCGTGACAAAGTTGGTATCTGATCCCTAGGTTGAATTCCGAAGATAATAAGTTCACATCAACTACATCGAGTAATTTCTAAGTTATGATAGTGAAGTGCACCACTATCCGGGATTAGAGACTGCATGATGTGTAGGAAAATTCCATTCTTCTGATCTTATCGTGCCTTCTCTAATGTCTGATTTCTAAGAGTTAAAAGCATATCTAATATCAACTCTTGAGATTCGTAAAGATGAATACGAGGAGAAACGCAGGCGGAGAGATTGGATGAGGAGTTGTTGGGGTAAATCAAGTTCCTCCCCAGACTCCAGCTGCAGCAATGGAGATGCCTGTTAACCCAACTGGGTTGACAGATGGAGCAGTGAGAAAAGCCTTGGTAGAGATTGCCAAACCCATCACTTTACAAGCTCAGGCTATGACAGCCCAGGCGGAGCAACAAGGTTTTCTTAGGAAGGACCCACTTGACAGTACCATGGCTAGTAGGTTAAGGGACTTCACGAGGATGAATCCTCCCGTTTACACTGGATCTAAGATTGCTTAGGATCTCGAGGAGGAGTGTAGGGCAGCTATGCTTCATGATAGCATGGACTTTTCCAGGCTTATGGTACATGTCCATCAAGTGGAGAGAAAAAGAAGTATGAAGAGGAATCACACTACGGCAGTGAATAGGTCAAGGCAAGCTGAGGAGAATTTTTCAAGGAAGAGTAGAGCTGAAATCGGAAATAGGACCCGATTTTTAAAGGGACTCTCCCACCAAGGGGCGTCAAGTTCATTCAAGAGTCGCTATGATTGGGACTCTTAGCCCAGAATTAAGAGATATAGTGTTGTTTGTGAAAACGAAAGATGGAAACCTTAGAATGTGTATCGATTATCGGCATCTCAACAAAGTAAATATTAAGAATAAGTATCAACTTCACATAATAGATGACTTGTTCGACCAACTCCAAGGGTCTTGTTTCTTCTCGAAGATCCAGCTTCATTCAGGGTACAATCGCTCAAGGCTAGGGATGGAGATATCCTAAAGATAGCCTTTCGTACCCGTTATGGTCACTATGAGTTCCTAATTATGTCATTTTGTCTTACGAATGCACCTGCTGCATATATGGATCTCATGAACAGGGTCTTCCGTGAATACCTTTACTCTTTCGTCATAATATTCATTGATGACAATCTGATATACTCTAATACCAAGGAAGAGCATGAACATCATTTGAGACTAACCTTGCAGGTACTTAGACAACATCAGTTGTATGCCATATTCAGCAAGTGTGAATTCTGGCTTAAATTAGTGACCTTTTTGGGTCATGTTGCGTCTAACAATGGTGTGGAGGTAGATCCCAGGAAGACTAAAGCTGTTAAGAACTGGCCAACACCTCCTACTCACACAGATATTCATAGCTTCTTGGGATTGGTTGGTTATTATCGTAGGTTCGTGGATGGGTTTTCTTTCATTGCTGTCTCACTGACACTTTTGACTAATAAGAAGGCCAAGTTTGAATGGATGGAGGCTTGTCAGAAGAGTTTCCAAGATCTCAAGGATAGACTCACTTTAGCCTGGTGGTTACTTTGCCAAAGTGTGGTGAGAATTACACTGTGTATTGGGAAGCATCTACGGTTGGTTTGGGTTGTGTTCTTATGCAGGGTGGTAAGATGATAGCTGATGCGTCCAGACAACTCAAGGTTCATGAAAATAATTATCCCACTCATGACCTTGAGTTTGCAGCTGTTGTGTTTGGACTAAAATTGTGGAGGAACTAATTGAATGGAGTGCATGTGGATGTGTTTACAGACCACAAGAGTCTCTAATACGTGTTCACACAAAGAGAGTTGAATCTATGTCAGCGCAGATGGTTGGAGTTGGTGAAGGAATATGTCATGAACGTTCACTACTATCCAGGTAAAGCTAATGTTGTAGCTGATGCTTTGAGTAGGATTAGTATGGGAAGTACAGCTCAGACTGCCCAGATTGGGTGAGCGGTTAGTTGACTCTACTAGTTGGGGTGTTTCAGTTCATCCTAGTTCTGAATCATCCTTAGTAATTAAAGTCAAGAAGGGTCAGCATCTTGATCCTGTGTTGATGGAGCTGAAGGACTCAATGTTAGTTAAGATGAATGAGTCTTTTACATTGGGAGGTGACGACATACTTAGGTACCAGGACAAACTGTGTGTACGAGATGTGGATGATTTGCAGACCAAGATCATTGCAGAGACCCATGGTTCCAAATACTCCATACATCTAGGTTCCACCAAGATGTATCATGATCTTAATCAGATATATTGGTGGGATAGCATGAAGAAGGACATTGCAGATTATGTGGCCAAATGTCCTCATTGTCAACTGGTTAAGGCAAAACATCGTAAGTCTGGCGGTCTTACCAAGATTATTGAGGTTTCGACTTTTAAATGTGAGGGCATTAATATGGACTTCGTGGTTGGTCTTCTAAAGACTAGGAGACAACATTACTCCATGTGGGTTATTGTGGACAGGATGACTAAGTCTGCCCACTTTATCCGTGTGAAGTCTACTTACAGAGCCGAGGATTATGCAGAACTCTACATTGCTAAGATTGTGAGATGGAATAAGAAACCTTTGTTAAACATTTCAGATAGAGAAGCTCAGTTCACTTCACATTTTTGGAGATTCTTCCAGAAGAGCTTAGGCACGCAGGTGAAGCTTAGTACTGCATTTCATCCTCAGACTAATGGGCAGGCAGGGCGCACCATTCAGACATTGGAGGACATGCGAAGGGCGTGTGTGATTGACTTCAACGGTAGTTGGGACGACCATATGCCTTTGATAGAGTTCTCGTATACTAATAGCTATCACTCCAGCATTGGGATGGCACCGTTTGAGGCACTGTATGGTAGGAAGTGTTGCTCTCCAGCTGGGTGGTTCGGGATCGAGAGTCTTCTATTTTGGGTCCTGAGATCATTCATAAGGCCTTAGAGAAAGTCACAGTAATTAAGGACTGGTTGGCTATTGCTTACAGTTGGCAGAAGTCTTATGCAGACAACAAAAAATGTCCCTCAGAGTTTGATTTTGGTGACCAGGTCTATTGGAAGATATCACCTATGAAGGAGGGATGAGGTTTGGCAGGAAGGGGAAGTTAAGTCCGAGGTATGTTGGTCCATATGAGATCCTACAGCATGTGGGAGAGGTGGCCTATGAGTTTGCATTGTCTACGGAACTAGCTTCTGTTCATCCAGTCTTTCAAGTATCTATGTTAAAGAAGTGTCTAGATGATCCAGCATCGATTCTACCTGTTAAAGGTTTGGTGGTTGATGAAACATTGTCCTATGAAAAGGTACCTATTGTGATTTTAGAAAGACAGGTAGAGAGTCTAAGGAACAAGGAGAATGCCAGAGCGATGGTATTGTGGACGAATCATCTTTTGAGGGTGCTACGTGGGAGGCCGAGGCCGATATGAGATCCTGCTACCCCTATCTTTTCTGCTCTTGAGGTAATACTTTTTACTCTTAAGTCTAAGTTTCCTTATCTCTCCATGCTTTGTTGCTATTGCTTAATTGTTAGAGTAACTATGTTATGATATGACTGGCATTACGCGAAATAGTTAGTAGTGCCATTCGGGCATTAATTTTCCTAAGGGGAGGATAATGTAACAACCCTAAAAATAGATATGCTAAGTAATGCTTAATGAGTCTAGAATGCCTATGATTAGACCAGGTTCACACGGATTGATGCGCACAGAACCAGACCTCTCAACCCTTACGACAGCCAAGCCAACTAACTTGGGGAGTTAGTTGATCTAGGAACGGTTGGGTCCAGTCATTTAGGGCTCCCGGATATGAAGATTTACTCGCATAATTCTTTATCAGACTTAAAAAAGGGGAACTCTTAAATTTGGAGTGTCTAGGGGTAAAATGGTCTTTTTTCAGGCTAAAGGTATTGTAATTACCCTTAATATATAATTAATTATTTAACTAAAATGGTGGAGGGAATTTTGGGGAGAGAGGGCCGAAAATTGACTCTTAGAGTGAAGTCTTGCTCCATCCGGTTTCGAACCTAGGTTGAAGCGATGATTTAAATTGTTTTTTTTATTTAATTTGGTAAATTCATGTAATTAATTAATATTGAATATTTATTTGATGATTTTAAAAAAAAAAGGAAATCAGATTTTTACCATTTAATAAAACCTTATTCGACTAAGTCCTAAACTAGACTCCTAAGCCTAAGAAAACTCTCATCTCTCTCTCACGTCTCTATCATTCTCTTCTACGTTCTCTATGACAAAATAACGTAATGGAACAGAAAATTTACAAAAGTTCTTCACACTTGAGGAACTCACAACGAAAAACAAAATCAAACGCTAAGCAAAGTACATTAGGCAAAGGGAGGGCTTTCCGTCAAAAGTATGGTGTTGATACCTTTGTTTCGTACGTGAGTGTTGGAGAAGTATATTTTAATCCAAAAACTAAGATTATTCCCCGTTGCATGTCCCTGTCACTAGCTCCCGTTGATTCGTAGGTTGGGTATGTTTGCTGGTAGAAATTAGGCATGTAATATATTTTCGTGATGAATATGGTCATGAATGTGTGTTTGGAATCGTGTGTTTTACAATCTATGTTATTTCGAGTATATGACTTACGTGTGTTTGGGTGTATTGCCGTGACTATTGGTGACGGATTAGGACTTGATATGGCATGTTAGTTCTTTGTATTTTATGTACAAATGTTTATGTAAATCGTGATGTTCATACGAAGTGTAATGTGGCTGAATTGAGTGAGAAACTCTTGGCTAAATGAATCCATGAAAATGCACCTAAAATGTTATAAATGAACCATGAAATTTCCCTAAGAGCTAATGTGTAACTTGATGAAAATGATGCTGAAAAATTGCAAAATTTCCAGCCATAAGTTGATGAATTTCGGTCATGTTAAAATGTTTTAAAATTTTATTAAAAATGAAGAAAAATAAGTGAGGCCAATGAGGGTCGAACCCGTGACCTCACCATGTTAAAAACGATGAAAATAAGTGACTTTAAAGTATTGTGGTGAGGGCGATTGGAACCATAGTCTTTGCTGTAAAATGAAATCATGAAAATAAGAAATGAGAGGAGTGATATTCGAACCCACAATCTCTCAGACAGACTTAAGGAAATTAAAAAAAAAATGTTGAGGCCTGTGGGAATCGAACCCACGACCTCTAGGCTGATTTAGTGATTAAAGAAATAAATAAAATTAGACTGTGGGGATACGAGCCCACACCGTCATGATCAACTCAAAAAAGTCAAGGAAAAAGAAATTAAAATAAAAGGGGCAGTGGGGGTTTGATCCCATAACCCCTCGGCCAAGAAAGAGAATATTTAAAGAAAAGAAAATAAAAGAAAATAAAGGCGTTGGGTTTCATCTTGGGTCCCCAAGCCGTGTGGACCAAAATAAAATTAATGAAAAAATTAAGTGTTGTCCAAGGGATTAGACATTGGGTTCCCTTACCCAATTTCCGTATTGATAAATAAGTCAGACGTGAATTTAATGTTCTAGAATAATGCTGCCTAGATAGACCGGAATCGAGATCTTGGCATACATACAAGATGCATAAGTCTTGTACAACATAATCTTAGGAATATATAAATCACTTAGACGAATTATGATTGAAGCCTCATTGCTTGTATGCATAGAGCCATGTCTAGCAGACGTTAGAAGTAAGTGAACCTAAGATGTACGTAATGATATGATGATATGAACAATGAAATGATGAAACCCTAGAAGGGTTAAGTAAGAGTGTGAAACACACTAAATGGCCAAGTGCATTGGCATATGATGAAATGAACATGCACGTAAAAAGGGGCGAGTAATTATGAAGAGAAAAAGTGCTAATACTAATGATTGTGGTGACAACATGATATGAGGCTAATGTAAAAGATGAGAGCAATCTCAAATGAGCCTATGTAAGATTTACCAAAACATACTCACCTATGAGAGTGTAAACTCTTATGAAAGTATTGAGATTAACACACTTTATAATAATGATGAGATGAGAAATCATCTATGGAGCTATGATGTCCTCATGCTAGAAGTCAGCTTCCATGATGTATGCATTGAATGTAATGGAAATTTTTACTGAACATCGATAGACTAGCTATGAGAGGCGATGCCTTATTTCGTGAAGGGCGGAGGTTCACGTAATTGTCATGAGATGACAGTGTCCGCCATGCCAGTAATGGGTCTTCTTATATCTCCTTGTCTTCGAGCCTATACTGCCAATATAGGGATCTGGCGTGGTTCAATTCCTATGTACGCTAGAATATTTTGGGTCACTTTGCCGGTGAATACCTCTTTTCGGTGTGGGGGATACGCTAGATTACGTGATGCTCACATGATCTGTCGGTTAAAGTTATAGTTCCCAAAGAATGAATGAGACCAGCCTCAAATGATAAACATAATGGTATGAATGATACCAATGGTGTTAAAATAGGATAATAAAGAGGTGACCTAGACTTAAGTAATGACACTAGGTTATTCTTGATCATTGAACAGTGAACCCGATGAAAGTCTTAAAGTACATCATAGGTATAGCTGTTGTCTACACTATCTTATGAATGTATGAAGTGAAGTACGTATGAATGAATGAAGCAGACTCTGTTTTGCTAAGGAAGGCTCCCTAGTTGAGGTCCCATATGTTGAGCTCCCATTTTTGGGAAGTCTTGATGTCAAGTCCATGATCGCAAGTCTCATGGCGTATGAATGAATGATATGAAAGATGTAATGTTGTACACACAATAGGTTATGTGCTATATGTAATATGTTATGTGTTATGTGTAAGACGTTATGCGCTGTGTGCAATATGATCCATATGAATATGCATGTTACTCTCATGACATAAATTTCCTAATCCGAATTTAGCAAGTCCACTGAGTTTCTTAATCCAAATTTGTCAAGTCTATTGACTTGACTTTCCATAAATCATGTTGTTAGGGTAGAGCTATTCTTACTCATGCATGTCCTTGGTGTGTGCTTGCATATACCCATACTTAGTATTAGTGTGTACTAATCCCATACAACTCTATATTTTTGAGTGCAGGCACAGGTAGAAACAAGAGATCACAGGTTAACGTTGCAACTATCCGGACGTGAAGCTTTCATCCAGACTTGGTAGGACATCATGCATTCAAGGATGTCTACCGTTATTATCTAGCTTAGATGTAGGCTTTAGCTAGGCGAGTATGTTCCACTAGTGTTTTTACACTTTTATTTCAGACTTTGTATTGGTGTCATTTTGGCAAGAATATGTTTAATGCAATTATGAACTGTTTCTTTCATTTGATTATCTCTATATTAGATAGTTGATTTGTGAAAGCCTATGATGTTACGTTTAAAATGTTTAGTATGAAATAAGAAAACAAAAATCACAAATTTTGCGCTAAATTAACCTAGATGAAGTAAGAATGACGTATGTAGGATTCTCTGCGACCTCTGAGAGCTCAACGACGCTGGTCTCCTCTAGGGTCTAGATTTCGGTCGTGCCGGGGTAGGGAACTTGTAGGCTTGATCGTAATCATGGAGCTCTATTGGTCTTCAATGGAGGTTTGGACGAAGAGAGAATCTTGGAGAGATGAGAGTGATTTTTTATTTCAACTTTTGAGACTTGATTTGAGTGAGAAAATTGACCTAAAACTGACCCTAAGACCTTATATAGTCATCCATTAAAATACACAAAAGACACCTCACTTAATTTTGTGAAGTAAAAATGTTTAAAATATGACTTTTACGAATATGGGAAGTGGCTGCGCATCGCGGGGTTAATTTCATGATTTATTTTTCAAATCCAAGTTGAGGCAATGGACCTCATGTAGTCCCAGCGCCGCAAGGCAAATTTGGAATCCCTGTGTGATGGCTACGCATCGGGTAGCATCAACCAAGGACCCTTCCAGTGGTCCTTGGGGTGTTGTGGCTGTACGTTTTGACCCTCTATGCTACATTTTACTTATTTAGAGTCTTTTTATAAGTTTTAGACTCCTTATAACCCTCCAAAACCTTCACCAAACATAGGGACGTCTAATAGTTCCATTTAGCTAGTTTTTCAGACGTCATGGCTTTTGTTTTATGTTATGGCTTCAATACATCTCATCTAAGTAACTTACACTATTTTAGATCTAAAATCATCATTATACAACACATGAGCCTCTATTATAGGTCATGGAAATTATGGGGTCTTACAAAAATAGATCTTCATGCAATATTCCTTACTAAATCAAAGGCAAAAGTCCTTAACCAACTCAAAGTTTTCAACATTCCCTCCTTTTGAACTTATTCCTCTTGTCAAGAATCAATTAAAATTTGAATCAGTTTACATGTCAAACTCTTCACACAGTTTCATGAATGCTTTCACTTTGATATGTTTTATCAGCAAGTCTGCAAGTTGATCTTGATTGCCGCAAAACTGAAAATTAACGACTACTTCTCTAGCAAGATCCCTTAGGAAATTAAATATTATTCGTATGTGATTACAACAACCATGTAAGACGGGATTTTTGGATAACTTAATAGAAGAGGCATTATCACACATAAGCTTTTTCCCTGCTGCCTTCACATGACCAATTTCATTTAGAATCCTTCTTATCCAAATATCTTGACAAGAATATGCACCGGCTGCAACAATCTCAGCCTCTTTAGTTTACAAGGTTAAGATAGGTTGCTTTTGGGATGACCAAGATACTGCTCCTCCACTCATCAAAAATACATAGCTGATGTACTCCGGCTACTTCCATATCACCAGCATAGTCACTATGAGTGAGTCCAACCAGCCTACTAGAATCTCCCCTTTTATAAAACACAACATAGTTCACCGCACCTTTGAAGTGCGTTAGTACCCTTTTTGATGCTGCAAAATTTAGTTGTGTTGTGCAGGCCATGAAGCGCCTAATAGGACTTACAACAAACATGAAATCAAGATGAGTGGCTGTGAGATACATCAGACTTCCCACTATCTTCTTGAATTGAGTTACATCTACTATTATTACATCTTCATCTCTTCCATTATATTGTCCTGGAACAATAGGATTACAAAATGGGTTGTAATTTTCTATTTCAAATAAGTTCAAAACTTTCGCTGCATACTTCCTATGGAATATAAAACAACTTAATATATTTGCATCACCTTATTTTCAAGAAAGAATCTCATTTGACCTAAGTTTGTCATATCAAACTCCATTTTCATGGAATTTTAAATTCACACAACTAATCATCATCACTATTAAACAAAGAAATCAAGATAAACACTCACATGAGAATTTTACTTCCCTTTCTTTTTACAAAGTTTAATTGCTCCGCGGAACTGCTTTCAAAACCTTCCTTGATAAAATAGGACTCTATTCACTAAGTAAAGCCCTAGGTGCCTTTTTTAATCCATATAGTTCTTTTTGTAGCTTATACAAGCTTCTCACTTCCCTTTTCCTCATAACCTTTTGGTTGTTCTATGGAAAGCATTTTCCTTCAACTCTCCATATAGAAAAGTTGATTTGACATCTAGTTTATACAACTTCAATCCCCTTTGACCCGCAAAAGCTATGATCAATCTTAGTGTATCCATTCTTTCAACATGTGCAAAAAGTTCATTATAATCAATCACATGTTCCTCAGCATAGCCTTTAACCACAAATCTTTCTTCGTATTTTTCAATTTCACCAAGCTCGTTGAGATTGATTTTATAAACCCATTTTACGCCTATTTTCTTTGCATCAGCAGGTAGTTCCTGTTGGGTATGTAGCAAGAATTAATGGAACCTATTCCCCTTGCCTATAAATACCATTCATTCTTCAGAATTTTTCATTACCAATTTTTCTAATATTTTTCTTCTTCTAAATAAATGTTTCTTCGTGTACTTTACTGTTGTTGAGTAGTTTGCTGACACAAGAGTTTTGGGTATCAATACACTGGTGACTGATACCATTCTTTCCTGGGAGGAAATATTCCAAATCAAACATCGAATACTACAATGGAATAATTTTCTTAAGGGGACACTGTGCATTTAGTGAGTTTGATATTTTCATATTCTAATTTTCCAGATTCTACTACGTTAAGAGATTTTAGTTTTTAGTGCATTAATTTTTGTTCATCTTTCTTACTGATTTCTTAAACTTTTGTAACTTCGTGTATCTGCAATGTTTTGTTGGAACAATAATTATGTTCTTCAAACACACACTGAAGCAATCTTAAGGAAATTACTATATATTTTTTGAATCTGTGTTTCTAGTTAAGACAAAAATCTTTGTGTTTTATACTCTATTAAGTCGATAAGTTTAAATTATTGCTTACTAAGTTTGTATCTAATTTTATTCATCAAATATGGAAAACAACAATGTTACAGTGACTGTTGCTGGACCAACACAGACTGTTGTACTAGAAGAAGAGAACTGGGTAAATTCACTAGTGTGAATTTCAAAGGATGGCAACGTGTAGTTTTCATGATTATTGAAGCATGGAAACCTATAGACTTCCAATGTAAGGGATACATTTTTAGTGCTTTGAGAATGACTTATATAATGTCTATAGTAATATGACAACTTTGAATGAGTTTGGGATACACTTGAGAAGAAATATTAGACAAATGATGCAGGCTTGAAAAAGTTTGTGGTTGCAAAGTTATTAGAGTATAAAATGGTATACAATAAAACTGTTGGATCACAAGTGCAAGATTTATACTTATTCTCCATGATCTGATTAATGAAGATATGGTAGTGAATGAAGCTTTTCAAGTGGCTTCAATGATCGAGAAGTTTCCTCCTTCATGGAACGACTTCAAGAATTATCTAAAGCACAAGTGTAAGACAAAGAAGCTTGAAGTTCTTGTGATTCGGCTCAAGAATTATGAAGATAACAAAACCACCAAAAAATTCTAGTACGAGTTCGAAAATCATTGGAGTTAATATTGTTGAGGAAGCTCCTACCAAACACAAAAAGAGAAAGATGTCCAACGGAAAGAAGTCAAAATAGGCCAAGAAGAAATTCAGAGACAACTGTTACAATTGTGTTTAGGCTGGTCATAGGTCTTCTGATTGTCTCCATGAAAGGACAAAGTCAAAGGAAAAGGCAAAAGTCAAGCAAACATCGTGGAAGAGATGGAAGATGCACATGGCTTGTGTGCAATAATCTTGGAGTGTAACTTAGTTGGAAATTTCATGGAGTTGTTTCTTGACTCAGGTGCCACTTGACATATTTTATTTGCAAAATTAGCCTTTGCAACGTACAATCCAATTGGGTACGATGAATATTTCTTCATGCGAAACACGGCAAAAGCAAAGATTGCAAGAACTGGGAAAGTAATATTGAAAATGACATCCGACAAGGTGTTAAGTTTGAAAATTCCTTTCATGTACTGTTAGGAAAAATTTAGTTTCTGTTGTACTACTCATTAAGAACGGGTTTAAGTGTGTCCTAGTTAGTGATAAAGTTGTAATTAGTAAGAATGAGATGTTCATAGGAAAGGGCTACCTCAATGAGGGCATTTAAATTGAATGTAATGGTTGTTGACAAATTTAATAAGAATTATGCTTTTGTTTACTTATTAGAGTCAAATGATTTATGGCATGTCGGTTTGGGACATGTAAATTACAAAACCTTGCGGAAATTATTCACTGTAGAAGCATTACCTTATTGGAAATGCAATAAATCGAATTGTGAAATGTCTATAGAGAGTAAGTTTGTTAAACATCCTTAGAAGTCTGTTGAAAGAAATTCAAAATCTTTAGACTATATGAAGTGGACATCATCTCGTGGTGGGAAAAAGTGTTTTAGAACTTTTATTGATGACAACACTCGATTTTGTTATGTCTATTTGCTTAATAGTAAGGATGAAACAACTTATGCATCTAAATAATACGAAAATGAAATGGAGAACCAATTGAATCTAAAGATTAAAATGATTCGAAGTGATAAGGGTGAAGAACAAGAAACTTCTTTGTAGAGATATGTTTGAAATATGGTAATATGCATCAAACTATTACACCATATATAACACATCCAAATGGTTTGGCTGATTAGAAGAACAAAACATTAAAGGAAATGGTGCATTCCTTAATGATCAATTTTGGTTAACCGCGAATCCTTTAGGGGGAAGCTATCTTTACGGCTAATAAGATACTCAATAGGGTACTCCGTAGCAAAACACAATCAATTTCACATGAGTGGTTGAAAGGAAGGAAACCCAATTTGAAATATTACAAAGTGTAGGGGTATCTTGCTAAGGTAGAGGTTCCTTTAACCAAAAGGGTTAAAAACTGAACCCAAAAGGTGGACTGTGTATTTATTTGATATGGTGTAAACTGTAAGGCTTGTCGATTTTCCTTTCACCAATATGATGACAGTGAGATTCATGTTAATATTATAATTGAGACAGATAATGTAGAGTTCTTTGAACACATTTATCCATATAAAACTGAATGTGAGTCGACAAGTGAAAGACCTAAACCACCACAGAAAGAACCGATGAAAAATACCCTACCTAGTGAGGATCCTAGGCATAGAACTCGCCAACAGAAACCCACTGCTTTCAACAAGATTCTGTGGCATTGTTTCTTGAAAATGAGCCTCAAACATTCAAAGTAGTTATGTCTTCGTCAGAATCAACGTATTGGAAAGAAGTTGACAATAGTGAGATCTAATCAATTTTGAGTATTCATACATGGAAATTGTCTGATCTTTTTCTAGGAAATAAACCTTAAGGATCAATGTGGATCTTTAAAAAGAAAATGAATGCTTATGGAAATATTGACAAATATAATGCTAGAATTGTAGTCAAATGATATAGACAAAAAAAGTATGGACTACTTTGACACATATTCTCCAATAACAAGGATAACATCAATTAGGAGGTTAATACCACTAACAGCAGTGTATGATCTTAAAATTTACCTAATGAATGTAAAGAAATCCTTCTTAAATGGAGAGTTGGAGGAATAAATTTACATGAATCAACCTGAATGGTTTGTAGTTCCTAGTAAAGAAAAGGAAGTGTGCATACTTGTGAAGTCACTTTGTGGGCTAAAACAAGCACCTAAATAATGTCATGCTAAAATTGACCAAACATTGTGGGCAAATGAATTCAAGATTTACGAATGTGATTAAGTGTGTTTACATTAAAAACATTTTGAATCATGAAGTCATTGTCTGTCTATATGTTGATAAAATGATAATAATGAGTAAAGATATTGACGATATCAATTCTACTAAGTGCATGCTATCCAACAAGTTCGATATTAAGGACTTACGAGTTGCTGGTTTGAACTTAGGGGTCAGGGTTCTCAAAACTCCTCAAGGAATAACATTATTTCAATCTCATTTTATTGAAAGAGCATTGGATAAGTTGAAGTACTTGAATTTCAATCTTGTCAAAACTCCAATTGATTTAAGCTTTACATTTAAAAAAATGAAGGTGAAAGTGACTCTCCATTAGAATATGCAGAGTGTTAGGAAGTTTGATGTATATTATAAATTGTACGTGAACCGATATAACATGTGTTGTTAGCAAACTTAGTCGGTTCACGTATAAACCAAATCAAACGCACTGGATGGAAATGAAACGTGTGTAGGAGTATCTGAAACATACAAAACAATATGATTTGCATTATAATAACTATCCTACTG
Source organism: Solanum pennellii (assembly GCF_001406875.1). Classification (NCBI taxonomy): domain Eukaryota; kingdom Viridiplantae; phylum Streptophyta; class Magnoliopsida; order Solanales; family Solanaceae; genus Solanum; species Solanum pennellii. Next base: position 12,872,101 of record NC_028645.1, on the reverse strand, counting down.
TGAACAAAGGATATAGTGATTCAAATTGGATTACGGGATCAAATTAAATCATAAGTGTTTATGTTCTTACAGTTGAGAGGAGGAGTTCCTTGGAAATTGTCCAAACAGACATGTATAGCTCGCTCCCAATGGAATCTCAATTTATTGTTTTAGATAAGTCTGGTGAAGAAGCTGAATGTCTCCAAAATTTCCTAGAGAATATTCCATTTTTCCCAAACATGTGGGACCTATTTGCATACTTTGCGATTGTCAAGAAGCAAAAGATAAGGCAGGGAGCATCACGTAAAACGGTAAGTCTCGTCATATACAATGGAGACATAACATAGTAAGACAACTTCTCTATAGTTACATTATTACAATTGACTATGTGAATTCATGTGATAATTTGTCAAATCCACTACCGAAAGGCCTAATGAGCGAGGCTGTTGCAAGATTATCTAAGGGAATGGGTTTACAACTTTGGACAACTCAGTATGGTGGTAACTCTATCTAGCTGACGGGAGATCGAAAAACCTAGAGTCAAGGAGAAAAAAAAGGTTGTGACTGACGGTTCAATATTGTCATTCAAATCAATCCATTATCATGATGAAGAAGGCAATGTTCAGGAACAAGGTTAAGACTTTAAGGCGTGTTAATGAGTTAATAACGCTTAAGGTTTTAATGATTCGCTAAGTTTGGTAGATTTGACCTACTAGTTTATATATGAGATGATAATGTTATAAATCACATATGTGAGTGTGAAGTGTAAGCCTCTTTAAAGAGAATGTTATGTCAAAAGTCTATTCTCTATACACTTATCAAAACCAGGAGGTGTTCATGGCTGAAACGAACAAAATTGTAAGACCCATAAATAATAAAGGGTTAATTGTGTAAGATATGGTTTTCTAGGTATACATCAAAGCTCGACGAATCAAAGATATTACATCTACCAATTAACCGAGTACATTCGACATATGTTCACTATGGAAAGTCCAAGGGGAAACCTACTTATCTAAATGCAATTAATCCTTCCCTATAAAGTACACATTTGTCTAGGCATTCCTATGTTATAATCATTCCCCATTAATGTGGCGGATTATTTGCTATGTAGCAAGATTTAATGGGAAACAGAGGGATGATGAAAAGAGAGGATCTTGTAAAGTTGGGACATTAATAGTTGAGAACTTGAAAAGTCCTCTTCTGCTTTAACGTAATGGCATTTGTCCCTCATCTTTCTGGGAAACAAAAATAGGAGAGTTTAAATATAGAAATTCCCCTATTAATTGTTAAAAGGGTTTGAAATAGGGACCCCCACTTCGTCATTGTTGTCGTTGTTGTTTAGGTTGGATTTGTCTATGGCTATGCTACGGCTACGGCTTCGACTTTAGCTTCGACAAATGAACGATCGAGAAATTAGTTTTTAGAAAAAGTTTGTTTTAAATATTTAATTACTCAATTAAATTAAGCTAAATTGCCAAAAAGTTTCAAACTATATAGTTGATAATAAAAATATTTTAATAATTTAGTTGAGATTAACCGAAATGTTTCAACTTTTTAGTTGATTAACCTGACCCGACTCAGATCCGCTCAACCCATTTTATTTAAAATCTTTCCCCTTTTTTATTTAAATTTCATACCGTTTGGAAATGAGTGTTTTGAATGGTTGTACCTTTCAGGAACAATCGTGACTGTTTGAAAGATTGTGAACTTTTATTCATGGTCGTGTGGATTCTGAAAGGGTTGAAACCTTTCGAAACCTGTTGCTCTTTCCTATAAATACCATTTATTCTTCAATTTTTTTCATTATGAATCTTCGAATTTCTTTTTCTTCTTTTGAACAAAAGTTTCTTCGTGTAGTTTACTGTTGTTGAGTGGTTCACTAACACAAGAGTTTTGCGTATCAATACCTTGGTGTTTCATATCATTCTATATTGCAAGCACATATTTCAAGTCAAATCTCAGATTCTATAGGGGAATAATTTCCTTAAGAGGATCTTTTCTTGATCTCATTTTGTAGATTCTTGTACGTTTATAGATTTTCGTTTTTTGTGAATTATTTTTTGTTCATCTTTCTTACTGATTCCTTAAACTTTTGGTAAATTCGTGTTTCTGGAAGGTTCGGTTGGAATCATTCATCATGTTCTTCAAACACAGATTGGTAACAGTTAAATCAAGCTCCAGATGTGATTTGTTCATCCATGGCCATTTTTCATTGTTGACTTTTGACAACTTCCTTAAAGCTTGTAGGATCTAATATCATCAACAGAGCCATCTTTGCTTCATCTTCTCTAGACAAAGGTTCATTAGATGTATAGTATGTCTACCACACAGGTGGACGTCGATTTCCGCTTTCCCTTAGCATTAACACGTCTGGTGCAATAGCTAACGAATTGTATCCAATTGGTGAATTATATCGACTTCTATGACTTCACCTTCTTGAGTTGTTTTTGCTTCTTCAATGTCGTTTCCTCGATCTAATTAAGTTAATTTTTCTTGTTCAGACATTGCATTCCAGTTCCATATAAAATCTTTTTTAAAAATAACATCAATTCTAACTATACTTCTTTTGGAAACTGGATCAAACATTCCGTGCCCTTTAGATTCACCATTAACTGCAAACAAAATACTACTCACTTTTTTTTCTTCAAGTTTTGTTCTCCTATCATCTGAAATGTGAACATGTCCCACACACCGATGCCCTCAAAAATAATCAACTGATTTCTTCTCTCCTCTCCATCCCTTTCCTAGGGTCATATCATTTACAGCTACAGTAGGTGACCAATTCAAGAAAGGAATCGTCTGACTGACTGCCATAGGAAACAAATCTTAGGCACTTTCTGTCAGCATAGCTCTCATTATGTTCATTACTGTATAGGTCTTGCGCTTAGCTACACAATATTTCTATGGAGTTTAGGTTGTAGTCAATTGTATCTTCAATCCTTGTTGTGTGCAATAATCATTGAATTCTTCAATATTGAAGTCTCATCCTCTATCTGTTCTTAACGATTTAATGGTCATCCCAATTATATTTTAAAAAAATGATCAGAAACATTTAAAGTGATAAAATCTTTTTGATTTTTCCAAAAGAAAATAAGTCCATGCATTCTTTGAAAAATCATCTATAAAACACAAGAACTACCTCTTCTGGCTGCTTGATGCTGGAGTAATAGGACAAAAAAGATCCACATGGACTATACCCCATCTTCCAATTGCTCTACACTGACTCCTTTTACAAACTGTAGTCCGATGTTTCTTGGTTTTCATGCATGCCCCGCAAGTGGAACTTGGTGCTACAATATGTGCCAAACCCTTCACCATATTTATGTATTTCAAATTGCGCAGACCTTTGTAACTACGAAGGCCATAACAATAGTGCCAAAGAGTTGACTGATTTGTATTGTTGATTTGGAGACATCTTACCTCAATATTTCTAGTGGAGGGTTAACGAGCAAAATAAACATCCAATATGTACTCATAATGGATTCTTACATATTTCCTCTATAAGGATGCCAAACATTGTAGGAACCATCTTTAAATAACATAACTAATCCTTTTACTTGAAGCTGCGCGATTCTCAAAATATTTTTTGTAAACGTAGGAAACACATACACATTAGCAATGGAATAACAAACTTCCTGCAAGAATAATTTCACATTCACCTTTCCAGTGACCCTCATTCTTTTATTATTTCCAAGCATGAAAGTGTGAAAGAAAGTTGTTTCCAGGATTGAAAACAAATCTTGATTTCAACACATGTGATTTGAGCATCCAGTGTCTGAAAACCATGTATCACTCCTCTTTGCTTCATGTAGTTCTAGATATGCCATTACAACTCATCTTTTTCTTCCAATTCAACGTAATTTGCTTCCTTATTATACATTGGACATTTACATTGAAAATTTCCTAACTTATGTGATTTACAATATTCGACATTTTCTTTGTTGAAAGTTGTTCTTCCTCTTCCTAGTCCCCTTCCAGTCTAGGGTGCTCTCCTTGGTTACTTGTTCCTAATGACCTTCTACTTTCACAGCTTTATCCTCATCCTCATTTCTTGGTTAGTGGAACTCGTGTTCACCTACCACTAATGAAATCGGTAATTCATAAAATTGGCATGTTGTCCATATCTTTTGAATCTTCGATTGATACTAGAACATATGTGAACTTGTCAGTTAGAGTTCGCAGAATTTTTTCAACAATGTTTTTCTCCGGCATATCTTCTCCATTGTTTCTCATCTTATTTGAGAACATTATCACTCTTGCAAAGTACTCAGTAATGGTATCATCCCTCTTCATTGATACAACCTCAAAGTCTCTTCTTAATGAATTTAAAAGAGATTTCTTCAACTTCCAAATTCCTCAAAATATCCACTTCATTGAGTCCCATACAATCTTGAATGTGCGGCGTTCCAAGATTTTTTTCAAAAATAGTTTGATCAATTTCCTGAAATATATAATGTTTGACTTGGTAATCCCATATTCTAGAAGCGTCAAGTTGTGCCTGTTGTACTTTCATGATTATATGTCCCTTCTCTTGGATCTTCAAATCCAATTCCCGCAAGACTTCATGCACGTTTTTCTCTAAGTAAAATCTCCATCAGTTCACTCTAGGGGTAATAGAGACCATCAAAGTGAGAAATTTTAGTCAGAGTCTTGTACTAACTCATTCTCACAATGTTTGATCACTCAAAGATTGCAACTTTTTTCCCGTTGTATAATCCAAGTTGGGGCTCTAATACAAATTGTAAAGTTCTCCTATATCCAAAAAGAGCAACACAAACAATTAGGATTTGCATTGATGGTTTTATTAAGGTTTCTCTTGGCTTAATAGAGTTGTTAACTTAACAAAATAGAGAACTACTACGCCAATAATAATGTTATGTAGTTAAGATAAAGATAAAATCAGAAACATCTAACAATTCTAAAAATAGGAATTCATGCAACAGTCGTTGATTAGATCAAAGGCCACAGTCCTTAACCAACTCAATGTTTTCAACAAAATGCTTGTGTTCGTCAACTAGTTCTTTGATATGGAAAATAATTATTTGGTGTAGAGATATTTTACAAAAGGGCATATATTTAGGGTAGTCTCTGGAGAAAGTATTGAAGTGTGGACAGATCTATGAATTCAAACCTAATCCGATGCATTCTCAAATAGATGTCGAGTTGAGATTTAATGATCTTATAAATGAAAGTTACCATAAATGGAAATGGATGATATTAAAAAAAAAAATTCCCAAATGACTTCCATACAATAGTCTTTATACCAATTTCAAACACAAGCTCATCAGATAAGATTATAAGGCACCTACAAAGTCCGGGAAGTATGATGGTAAATCAGAATACCACTTAACTAAGGAAATGATTAGATTTGACAATTGACTAATGACAAAGCCCAATCTAGTAATCATACTTCCTAAAACGTATTCTGAAACTTTCTTGTTCTAAAATCATTAAAAACAAGAACAGTAGAATGATCTTTTTACAATGCTAATACTGTGGATTTTGCTGGATAGTAGAATGATCTTTTAACCAATGCTAAAAAATACCTTTATTCTAGTGAGCTTATAAAATTAAATGTTTCTGTAATGTGGCGAATTTGGAAGGCTAGAAATTTGAAGAGTTTCAATGGAGAAAATTTCTATCCTAATGATATTGTTAATATAGATCTTTTTGATTTCCATGAATATGAAAGAAATTTGATTCCTACATTTCCCCCTTATAGTTATACTCGCTTGTAATGATGAAAAATATATAACTGTGGCACAAGATGGTATTATTGTGTTTGCGGATGCTAGTGTACATAATGAAAAGAGGATAGAAAGCATTGGTGTATTGGCTATAGATAGCTATGGTGACTTGATTCATGCCTTTGGTACCCCAAAATAATATGTTTGGAAATCCATCACTGCTGAAACAACTCCAATTTTTATGGCGCTGGAGAATGATAGAGAAAATGGGTGGACAAAGGTGCCATTCTGATCATATGAAATAAAAAGTGGTTGAAACTGAACTTCAAAGAACTATAGTCTCGTGGGAGATAGAGACTACATGTGAAGATATTTGGAACCCTATGGAGTTCTTTGAAGTTGTTAATGTTACACATATTCAAAAGTCTTCAAATATAGTAGCGTATAGTTTAGCAACAAATTATTTTGCTTTAGTACAGAATGTTTTTTTTGCTTTCTGCATTCCCTAGATTGTAATAAATTAACTGACGCTAGCGCAGAACATTTTTATGCTTTAATATAACTAGCGTGTTGTCAATATATATATATATATATATA
>NC_028645.1:12843131-12865382 GCF_001406875.1 Solanum pennellii | reverse complement strand
TATATATATATATATATATATATATAGTTATTTTCTAAAAAAATCTATATAGTAGAGTGAAAGAGTTCAGTTAGAAACTAAACTTGTATTGTAATTGTTGTGTCGAGAAACACACTAATCACTTCAACAAAACTTTTTACAACTTGCAGTAAACTTGAAAATTTGTCTACAATTTATTTTGAATATGAGCAATTAATATATTGAGTAGTTATCTATGTCTTTGTGCAAAAAAGAAGAAGAAATAGTTGTTCAGAATTTTAGTTGTTTAGAAATGACAGGAATTTTGTCTATTTATAGACAACAAAAGGTAGTGTAAAGTAAATGTTAATTGTGCCTTATCAAAAAGGGCACAACCTTCCATAAAAGTTGTAATTCTTCATCAAAGTCTCAACTTTACTTTTCATAAACGCAACAGAAAAAATATTCTCTAAATCCAAAAGCCTACATGATGTAGTGAGGTTATTTTTTCAATAGACCCTCGACTCAAATAAAAGCCTATCAAAGAAGATAAAAAAGAAGATTTGTGTAATCCTGTAAAATTGAGGTTTGGGGAGAGTAGTGTCTACATAGACGTCACCCTTACTTATGGAGGTCGAGGGGATATTCCCGATAGACCCTCGTTCAAGAGTAGACATATCAAATCAGATCTAAAAAGAAAATACTTACACAACAAAAAAAAACAAAGCATACACTGAGTGTAATCCCACAAGTGAGATGTGGGGAGGATAGGTATTTACGATAGACACTTAGCTCAGAGAAAATCATATTGAAGAAGATCAAAAAAGAAAACATTTAATAACCAAAAAGGGAAAGCCATAAAAGTTATTACTTTTCACTAAAACATATTTTTGATAGACCCTCGACTTTAAGATAAGCATGTAAAAGTCAAGGGAAGATTAATAGAACTTTAAAACAAATCAAAAAACGCATCCAAAAAGAGATTCTTCTTTTTTCATAAAATTCATATCTCAATAAATAAATTTTGATAAACAAAAAGCATATTAAGGAAGATACCGTAAAATGTCAGCACAACTGGAGCAGAACTTGATGATCAAAAATCTAAGCACAATAAAAGAAAGCTTTTGGATGAATCAACCTATATGTTAAGCATATAAGTATTCAAACACACACATATACATATATAATCAAGAAAAAAGAACTAGATAAATTTTTCCAAAGAGATCATTTTCACACTACGATGCGTCCCTACATAAATTCTGAAGCTCATTGTACTTGTTACTAAAAGAAACTCTTTTAGGGCATTTAATCAATATTTAAGGATATAAATATATCAAGATTACTGTATTCTAAAAATTTTTGACAGTTAGTATAATACAAACAAAACAGTTTAAAAGGAGGGAGGAGGGGTGTTAGAATGGGTATAAAGTCCAACATTTGTTAAGTGGGTAAAAGGTCTTACATTTGTCGAGGAATGGAGTGGTGGTCTCTTCATACAGATTTGGGAAAACCTCCTCTAATGAGCTACTTTTTTCAGGTTGAGTTAGGCTCATGTGTCATATTTTTACATGGAATTAGAGAGTTTCATCCACTTTAACACCCCCATTCATGCCCAGACCAACCTTGCGTGTAAACTGGCCTCCCAAACGAGAATAAATGTGGCTCTGATACCATTGAAAGATATGGCACGTGACCCTAACTCAACCTGCAACAACTAGCTTTCAATGTTGAATAAGATCTAGTTGTCATATCTTAAGAATTACTTCTCATCAACTATTTCCATGAAGATTTTCTTGGATTTCTTTTTTATATTTAAAATCTCTCTTTGACTAATATTTTTGTGCAGCAAAAACAAAAATAAATAAATAGCACTTTGTGACCTCAAAGGAACACTTTGCGTTAAGATGAAATGTTCTTGACAGTAGTGTATGTATCAAAAATACTGAAGTAACTGAATGATCCTATATAAGATTAATATAATAATTCAATCGCGTTTGAAGCATGTGTAATTTACCTAGTATCAATAAAAATCAAATTTATCAAATATCAGTCATTGAAAACATGCAAAATCAGTACTTAATTTTGTTTAGATTGCAAAACACAAAAAAAAGGAATTATACCATTCACCAGAAGAACTAAAAGATCATTGCTTTTCTCAAACTTAGAATGGATTCTAATTTCAAGTTTCGCTCAATTTTCATGAGCTTTCCTAAAACAATTGTGGCATAATGATAATATTTAAAATAATAATGAATGAAAGATCCCTATGAACTATAAATGAATATACTGTTACACTAAGTATGTGTAGGATTCAAAAAAAAAATGACTTATAAGGACTTGTTACAGCGCATTAAAACTCTCGATATATGTTAAATTTGGAAGAGAGTCAGATTCAACAAGGATCTTACTTTGATCTCATAGATAGAATAAACTTAGAAACTAAAAAATATATTGTTAAATAATATGTTAGGTTTTATATGTTCTATATAATCTATAGGAATATTTAATAAATCTAACATATTGTATAACAATTTTTCAAAATTTCCTATTTTATTCTATCTACGAGATTAAAGTACGATCCTCGTAGTGTATGACTCTCATCAAAATTTTACGCATATCGATTGTCTAAACGCGTCGTTACCAGTCTATATAACTTGACTTCGTTTCATGGATCCTACACATAACGAGAGCTTTAGTGCACCAGTTTGTTCACTTATAGTGCTTAGGGTTCTTTCTTTCATTTTTATTATTATTATTATTATTATTAGTATTATTATTATTATTATTATTATTATTATTATTATTATTATTATTATTATTATTATTATTATTATTACTATTACTATTTCATAATCGATATTAAAAGTAGGTGAGTATCACTTTGCATCTCTTTAGAATCTACCTCAAAATCAATATCTAAATAATTCATTTTATAATTTTTTTCAAATTATTGTTCATTCATAAAAATCATATCTATACATACTTCTCATAAACACAAATCATGTTAAAGAAGATTAACGCAAAATATAAGAACAACTCTAGTAGAACCTGATCGAAAAAGAACAACAGAATCAAAAAAAGCTTTAGGATGAATCAAACTATAGTGATAAGATTTATCATCTATATATACAAGTATTCGGTGAAAAGGAAAACTCACACATGCCCCCCCCCCCTACGCACACACTATCAAGACGAGTAAACTAGAGAATTTTGGCAAAGAAATTAATTTCGTACTTGTGATTTTACATCAATTCTAAAGCTTATTATTATACTTGTTTATTCACCTAAAGTGTTGCAAATGTTTTCTTAAATAGACACGATCTGAAAAATCTTCAATGGTCGATAAAACCAAAAACTTCTAGTTCAACCACATAGTAAACCTAATTAATATCATCTCCACATCTCTATTTTATTTAGTCAAAACTAAAGATCTATTAACATAGCAACATAAAACATAATATTCAACAAGTTGTGGTTATATCTCACTAAAATTAAAATATAAAGCCGAAAAAACAACATACCAAAGAAACAACGTAGAGAGGTTCACACCACGAAATGTTTTTTTTTTCACAAAAGTTCCTATAGAAGTGGAGATCGTTCCACCCTAACCTTGGAGTAAATCAAGTAAAATGAAATGCTTAGAGTATAATGAAAGTAAATGGAAGAGGAAAAAAGAGAGGGTATGGACTAGCTGATAAAATATTGAGATTACAATATTTAAGCTTCAAAAATTAAGTTTAAGCACAACCTCAAAACAAGATACAATAATAATAAAATCAAAACAGAGTGAAAAAAAGTCAAGATACTTAAATTACATTGAAACTTGTGTTTTTAGCCTAACATGAAGAGAATAGTGTTGAAGAGAAGTATAATCAGAGCACTCTTCTGCTAGCCCAAGACCATAAACTATGTTTGGAAGATTCAATTAAAGAAGAAGAAGCTATAGGAGAAAGAATATGTTGGATAAAAAGAACTTTGTTATAGAAGAAGCCTATTTGAATTGGGTTTTTTCTTAGGTTGTATACAAATGACTAAGATCACCCTACTTATATTTGTGTGGATTGGTTCTAGATATTACAACATCTATACTATTCTATAATTTACTACAAGTATCTAACTCTTTACAATGTCTTGATATTTCATCAAGGTAATATCTCTAGAATATCTAGATATTTCTTTAAGATAATTATTCCAGATTCTACAGCAGACTATTATAGAAAGTATACTATATAATGTTTAATATTCCAAAAATCAACTTTATTTTTGTCACATAACATACCTGTCTTTTCCTTAAACTTCTTTGTGCTAGGTCAGATTTTTGGGGGTATGGATATCCTGTAATAAAGCATGGTCATTTGCACATCCAGTGTCATTTTGAGTGATTATTCATCAATTTTACCCATTTATGAAATTTGTTTGAAAATGATCTATGAAAAGTTAAATGAAAAAAAAATTGTGGACTATAATAAACCCCCCTATTGGAGAATTTAACTTGAAATTTAGATCAAGAACTTATAAGATTCACATAAAGTTTACCAAAGTAGAAAAACTAAAAGAACGCTATTTTCTCAAAAATAAAGTTCTATATTTAATATTATCAGAATGACCACCACATAAAAAGCACGATTGTATCATGACACATATATTCGTCGATCTTACTCAATTCTATAATGTAAACAGACTTCTATGCAATTCATTTTATGAGACTATGCTTAGTGATATTTTAATAATGTTGCGTTCATTCATTTCCTTTGTTCACATGGAGGTGGGGATCTATCCCAATCAATGTGAGGGACATTTTCACAAACAGAAATTATAAAACTTGATTAATACTAGACCTTTTCAGGTGATATTGAAGAAAATTTGTTTTGTTACATTTATAATAAACTTGATTGAAATTCATTCATTTTAATTAGATGTTTCAATTTTTTAGAATAGAAAACCTCCCGAGAAACAAACTTTACACCACCCACTCACTCTTCTTAATAGCTTAAAAATATGATGGTAGTTAATTCTTTTGGTGAGATTATCAACTACTACACTATATCAAATAAAATATTTTGCGATGATTACTTTGCGCCAAATAAAATAACTGCCCCTACATTATATTTTGCGGCAATAGTAAATACGCGTATTTATAGCTAGTACTGTATATAAATGTTTCTAAAGGAAAAATCTATTTTAACTAAATATCTCTTTGGGTCTAGAGCTAGGCTACTTCAAATAGATCTGCGCAACTTGAAGATCACTAGACTAGGGCTTGGGATTTTAAAGCAACCATGCAGATCTAATATCCCCAATTTAAAAAAAATTATTTCCTGCAGCACGAGTAAAAGTTACTTGGAATCTTGAGTTATTACATATTCAGGACCCTTGACACAAATAGACGCATAAGAACCTAATAATCAGGCAACCAGGTTCCAACAACACCACTAAGTATTATGATTTATTGATCAGATCATTAGATTTTTTTATTTAATTGATCTCGTGTAGCAATGTTTATTTTTTGCTGAATTTCATCTAAATAGACACTACATCGCTATTAAATACTACACGCTTGTAACAATTCACATGCATGTGCCTACCAATAGTTATGCAGTTACAACCATAGGAATTTATGTGTATACACATGTAAGCCCACGGTTCTAGAAATTAAGATAGTAAATTCATCAATTATATTATATTCCGAATGAAGAAGCACCATATAAAAGTTATCCAAAAGCTGCGGAGAATTTTGCTTTTATGTATATTTTGTCAATACATACACAATAATTCCTATTAATATTTAAAAGATAGGCAAATATTTCAGGGCACATAGCCTAGCAAAGAAGACAATATAGATAAGTAATTATATCAAGAACCTAATGAAGTGGCTGCTATAACAGAAATATCAAATTATTAACCAGAAAAACTAACAGATAAATATTTTTCTCAAACTGAGAATGGTTCATAATTTTTAAATTCCGCTCAATTTTCTTGAGTTGTGCAAAAATAATTATAAAATAATAGTTATATTAACAACAACAATAACAACAACAGCACCAGCAGTAGCAACAGCAACACCACCACCACCACCAACAACAACAACAACAACAACAACAATCACTATAAATGACCAGACCAATGCACTAAGACTCTCTTTATGTGTAGGATCCGATATGTGTGAAAACACGTTAAATCTCCCGGTATGTGTGAAACTCGGAAGGCAGTCAGATATTACAAGGATCTTACTTTAATCTCGTGGATTAAATAAAATTAGAAATTAAAAAAATGGTTATACAATATCATAGGTTTATGTGTTCTATATACTCTATGGGCATATTGAACTAACGTAACATATTGTCTATATTTTTAAATTTCTTATTTTATTCTTCTACGAGAGAAAAGTAAGATCATCATGGTTTCTAACTCTCTTCAAAATTTTACACATATCCATAGTTTTAATACCCCATTAAAAGTATTTATCACTCGACTTCTTTTCTTGGATCCTACACGGAATGAGAGCATTAGTGCACCAATTTTTTCATTTATAGTGCTTACGGTTCTTTCATTCATTATTATTATAACTATTATTATTATATTATTATTATTTCACAATTTATATGAAAAGTAGGTATGTATCACTTCGCTTCTCTTTGGAATCTACCTCAAAACAATTATGTACATCAATCATTTTCTTATTGTCTCCAAATTATTGGATGATTTATAGAACCAACAAAAACAACATGCCTTGTGTAATCCATAAGTGAGGTTTGGGGATGGTATAATATATGTATCCCTTACCCCTTCCTTGGGAGGTAGAGATGTTTTTAATAGCCCTCGGCTCAAGGAAAAGACTATCAAAGACAGAAGATATGTGTAATCCCAAAACTGAGGTTTGGGGAGGGTAGAGTCGACACAGACCTCACCTCTACCTATAACTATTTCCAATAGACCCTCGGCTGAAGGATGAACATATAAGATCACATCAAAAGAGGTAAGATGTCACATCCTGGGATCACACCCTAGAAGTAACATGGCGTACTTTGCAACAACCCTAAAAATGGATATGCTAAGTAATGCTTGATGTGGCTAGAATGCCAACTATTAGACCGGGTTCACACGGATTGATACGCGTAGAACCAGACCTCAGAACCCTTGATAAATTAAAGCCAACTAACCTGGGGAGTTAGTTGAGTTGGGAAAGGTTGGGTCCAACCATGTAGGACTCTCTAATACGAAGATTTACTCGAAGGACTCTTTATCGGACATAAAATTAAAAAATCTTAGGTTCGGAGGGTCTAGGCGTAAATTGGTATTTTCTAGGCTAAGTTTAGTATCATAATTACTGTAAATATATAGTTAATTATTTAGTTAATAAGGTGGAGGGGTATTTTGGGGAGAGAGGGCCAAAATTGGGCACTTGAAGTGAAGTTTTGCTCCACGCGGGTTCGAACCTAGGTGGAAGGAATAATTAAATTATTTTTAATTTATGTTTGTAAATAATTCATACTTATTAGTTATTATCTTATTTAAAATAAAAGTAAATCAGATTTTTAATAATTAAATAAAACCTTATTTGACTAAGTCCTAAACTACACTCCTAAGCCTAAGAAAACTATTTTCTCTCACGTCTCTATAACTCTCATTCACGTTTCCTCTGACAAAATAACTCCAAAAATAGTATGTAAACCAATGTTCTTCACACTTGAAGAACTCACACAAAAATATAAGAAAAACAAACGTTAATGAATCACGTAGGCAAAGAGAATGTTTTCCGTCGAGTTTGGTGTTGAACTTTTGGTGTTGGATGTGTGTTTGGAGGGGTTCTTTGGGCAGCAAGTCAAGCTTTGTACATAAAAAAGGTATGGGTTCTATTATATCTTTGTCCTTTTACCAAGAGACCCCTTAAGGTTCAGAATATTCATTCTCAAAACTAGTATTGTTCCCCGGTTGCATGTCCCTGTTACTAGCTTCCATTGAATCATAGGTTGGTTATGTTTGCTGGTAGAAAACTAGGGATGAAACGTGTTTTGTGATGATTATGTGTTTATATGTATGTTTTGAATTATGTGACTTATGTTGATGCTTCCAAAAATGTAACTACGTGTGTATGTGTGTGTTTTTGTGGCTATTTTCATGGTTTAGCACTTGAAATGGCATGATAGTTCTTTATATTTCATGTACACATGTTGATGTAAATGTGATGTTCATATGAGTTGAAATGTGGCTGATTTGAGGGATAATCTCTTGTATAAATGAATCCATGAAAATGCACCTAAAACGTTCTAAATGCACTACGAAATTTTCCTAAGAACTAAGGTGTAAGTTGATCAAAGGATGCTTAAAAATTAAAAGAAAATTTCAAGCTTCTAGTGATAAATTTTTGTCATCAAAGAGGGTTCAAAATGTTGAAAAAAGAGAATTAAAACAAGTGAGGTCATGGAGGATTGAACTCGTGACCTCACCATGTTAAATACCATGAAAATAAAGAAGTAAAAAGAAATGTGGTGAAGGGGATTCGAACTATGGTATTGTCTGGAAAATGCAACGTAAAAGAAGTAAACAAGAAATGAGAGGAGTGGGGTTCAAACCCACCACCTCTCAATCAGATTTAAGGAAGATTAAAATAAAAAAAAATGTGAGGCGTTGGAATCGAACCCATGACCTCCTAGCCAGATTTAAGGAGAAAAATTAAAAGAGATTAAAGAGGGGCTGTGGGGGTTCAAACCCACAACCCCTCGGCCAAAGGAGAGAAATTTACGGGCAATGAAAATAAAAAGTAAATGAGGTTGTGGGTGTTCGATCCCACATCCTCTTAGTTCCATTAACCAAAAAATGAAGAGAGAAATTAAGGGAAAAATAAAATGAAGTCATTGGGCTCGAACTTAGGTCCCTAAGCCGTATGGATCAAACCAAAATGAATAAATAAATTTAAGTTTTTTTCAAGAGATTTGAAAACCGGGTTCCCTTTCCCAAATTCCGAATAGATGCATAAGTCATACGTGAGTTAAATATTTAAGAATAATGTTGCCCACTTAGATCGAAATTGAGATCTTGGCATACATACAAGATGCGTAAGTCTTGTACTACATAATCTTAGGAAGATATGAATCACTTAAACGAACTATGAATGAAGACTCATGGTTTGTATGTATAGAACCATTGGAGTTTCAAAAAAAGGAATTGAGAATCATCATAGGCTGTGTTTTAAGTGAAGGAGAGAGACAGGACTTGCTAGGAATTGAATCAATAGGCTCAGGGGCATGCGCCGTATCCACTACAAGAGAATCAGCTCTTCGACAAATATATTAGACCGTAGCACAAGATACCATTCACTCTAGTACCGTAACCAAGCTTAAGATGATTAGTGGATAGAAGCGCGGGTAAACCCTCAGTTTTCCCTCAACTATATACGTTGATGTGGGATAACTTCTTTGCTAGCTACTAGCATACGTTTACAAATAAGTGAACATAAGATGTATGTAATGGAGTGATGTAACCCTAGAAGGGTTAAGTATAAGTGTAAAACACAATAAATGGCCAAGTGCACTGGCATACGATATAATGATGAAACCCTAGAAGGGTTAAGTAAGAGTGTGAAATACACAAATGACCAAGCGCATGGCATATGATTAAATAAACCTTCACGTAAAAAGGGGTTAGTAATTATGAAGAGGAAATGGGCTAATGTTTATGAATGTGGTTACAACATTAGATGAGGCTAATGTAAAAGATTAGAACAATCTCAAATAAGCCTAACTAAATCTTACCAAAACATACTCACTTATGAGAGTGTAAAGTTAATCAAGACACCAGTCTCTATGACCACTCTAATGAAAGTATTGAAATTAACACACTTAATACTAATGATGAGATGATAAATCATCTATTGAGCTATGATGTCCTCATACTAGATGTATATTTTCAAAACGTATGAGTTGAATGTAATGGAACTTTATGCTGACATCGATAGACTAGCTATGAGCGGTGATGCCTTCTTTACGGAGGTTCACGTAACTCTCATGATATGAGATTGTCCGGCATGTCGGGTATGTGTCTCCTTATATATCCTAGTCTTCGAACCTATACTTCCAATATAGGGATCTGTCAGGGTTCAATTCCCAGTATGCTAGCATGTTTTGGGTCACTTTGGCTGGTGATTTCATTATGCTCACATGATCTATGTCGGTTAAAGCTAATGTTCTCAATGAATGAATGAGGCCAGCCTCAAATGATGCACATAATGAAATGAACGATACCAAAGGTGTTAGGATAGGCTAATCAAGAGGTGAGTTAGACTCAAGTAATGACATTAGGTTATTCTTGGTCATTGCACAATGAACCCGATGAATGTCTTAAACTACATCCTAGGTATAGTTGGTGTTTACACTGACCCATGAATGAAATGGAATGAAGTACGTACGAATGAAAGAAATAGACTATGTGTTTTCTAAAGCAGACTCCCTAGTTGAGGTCCCATATGTTTAGACCTCATTTTTGGGAAGTCTTAATGTCAAGTCCATGATTCCAAGGTCTCATGGCATACAAATGAATGATATGAACAACTTATGTGTTATAGAAATTATGATATGTGCTATGTGTATGCTATTGTGTGCTGTCTGCAAAATGTTAAGTATGATGATCCATGTTACTATCACGGCATAACTTTCCTTATCCAAATTTGGTGTGTTCTTGCATATACCCATACTTAGTAGAAGTTTGTACTAACCCTATACAAATCTAAACTTTTAGGTGCAGGCACAGGTGGACGCTAGAGCTACAGGATCAACACTACTGTTATCGGGACGTCGAGCATTCATCTGGACTTTGTAGGCCCTTATGTTTTCGAGGATTATTGAACATTTACATTCTAGCTTAGTTGTAGGAATTAGGTAGTGGAGTATGTTCCACTAGCGTTTCTTTCCCCTTTTTTGCTCAAACATTGTATTGGTGCCGTTTTGGCAAGTATATCATTATCGTCATAATAAACTATTTCTTTCATTTGATGATCTTAATGTTATATGGTTGATGGTGAACAATTATTTATGTAGTAGAATATTTAGTAAGCATGTTAAGAAACAAAAAGTTTCAAACTTTCCGCTAAAATTAACCTAGATGAAGTAAAAATGACGTGTGTAGGCTTGTCTACGACCTCTGAAAGGTCAACGACGCTGGTCTTGTCTTGGGTCTAGATTCCGAGCGTGACATACTTGACCTCTTGGAGGTATTATACAATCCCATACTTATCATTCATCGCATCGACATAGTAAATTTAGCGGAAAATTTAAAACTTTTCATAGCACATCATATGCTAGAAACTTTACTTCTTATATATATAAAAGAAAAAGTCGTAATATATATTTAGACCCTAAGTCTCTCTCCCATCTTAGACTCAACAATATTAGAATACATAGGGACACGACCCTTAAAACATAAGACATAACTATATAATATTTAAACCTTTTACATTAGGACATGAGTAGGGAATCTTTGGAACTTAAGGACTCCTTTCCTTGAGCTTGGGAATCACATATAAAGATCCTCAATCATAGACATCCATTAAGCATCCAAAACCTACACTTTGTGTAAAAATTAGAGAAGAATTTGATTAGTACAAGAATGCACTAAGTTTGACAACCATGCATTTAAAAGGGACATTTTCTTGAAATCATACTTCATGCCTTTTGAGTAAATATTTATAAAACCTTTAAAAAAGATCATTTATATCATTCATATACTTCATATAAACACAATCAAAGGACAAACATCATATAAAATCACATATAGAATTAAAGTCCCATTTGAGCTCACCTTACATTGAGCTCTTCTTTTTAACAGTGAACTACTTCTTTCATTTCATTAGCCTCTCAATTAAATTTTTAGTGATACTTGGTGCAATGCATCACCTTAGGACCAAAAGGAAAACCATACATACTACTTACACAAGCCAACATATATCATCATAGAAGTACAGTACAACATAAACATAGTTAAGTTAAGACCTTCATCATATAGTCCACAAGATCAACATCATGCATAAAGACTCATATCATGCACATCTTCATAACAAGTAGAAAAATACTACAATGTCATGCATAAGGAAAACATACATAGTGACATGAATTAGAACACCTTCCTAGAACTTCCTAAGTAGCTACTTGTGCAATGTCTAGATGGGTTCATTACTTCCACCTATCCTATGTAACCTCCCTTAAGTCAGTCTAGTTAGGGTCATAGTCATTTACTTACTTTGTCCATTTTACTTTAGGGAAACTATAGCCTTACCCAACATACACCATGTGATACTAAACATGGAATTCGTTGTCATAAGAACCCACAACGAAAGAAGATGATCTACCGGCCAAAGTAGAACCAAATGTGACATAGCTTTATAAGTGGATCCACTAGCTAGTATCCTATGGTGGCAACATAGTTATGGAACTTGGAGGTACATGTGAAAACCCTCTTTATGACACGATTAGGCATTGTAGTTATTCACTCAAGGAAACCTATTTATGCCTATTGAGACATTGTGGTTATCCACCTCATGAGATTTATGGTAACCTCCCTTTCTACCATAGGAAGGGAAACACACTCATATTCAAGTTCACTCTGTGCTAAGCTAAGTTCCCTTGAAGGAAAACCTTTATTATATTTTTAATTTATAAAACATAGGTTTAGGAGAGTCATTCCCTTATATGCTCAACTCATAGGTTATAGGTGAATGTTCATTAACCTAAATCATGTAAAGAATCCCTACAGATGAACATAGCATATGTAAAGCATCATCTAGTTTATGGTATACATGAACACACCATTCAAGGCCCCTTTCTTGACTAGGTCTTCATATATATGTGTGTATACATATATGTGAGCAAACCTTTCACATAACACATTAAGACACATTTTCATACATACATATTCATACATATAGAAACCCAAACTAGTACTATTCTATCAACGTACACATGTGCAATGCATAGGCAAAGTACCATACCCTTGCCCATGCTAGTACACCTATCAAGTCATCCTAACTAAGGAAACACATATCATGCTTTCATAAACATCATTTTAACACGCATAATAATAGACAATAGTGAATATCCGAACTACCTTTCATTTAAACACCAATACGTATGCTACTTGTAACATGCATGTAAAGTGAGTGTGTATGTACATTGGTCAACACGATCACATAATGTCTATCAACAACACATTAAGACAGCCACCCTCTAAGACCATAATACTCTATCAAGCATAAACCACACAATACACAATAGCATAGGAGACAAGTAAACTTCATATTACACTTAAGACTCCTAACTTGTGTTATTCATGAATTCACATAGGGGTACATAGGTAAGGGATAATTAACCATTTTAATCATCAACGGAAGAACCTATACTTTACCCTAAAATGGATATACACATTCTCATAAAATAGTCATACACCCTAGATCACAACTACAATAGGAAAATAGGCATAATCTTCTCATAGTATCATCTTAAGCACATTTTCATATATTCATCAATTTGACTTCAAGGCCATGGTAAAAACATATATAATTACAATAAAGTAAACACCTCTACCATAAGTGGACCATACTACACAATGCCATACAAGGATTCATCAACTACAATAGTATGACGAAAGTAGAAGAGATGAGCATCCTTACCAATTTCTCACCCTTTGATCATCGTTGATCAATACACCTTCTTTATCAACAATTCATATATACGGCAATAGATAAATATACTTTAATAATAAAAGAAACCATGTACAAGTCGCTACAAGATCATACTATAAGATAATACAAGGCATCTCACATGTACAAGGAAGTAGAGAGTCCTAGGTCATCAAGTAACCTCCCTAGATTAGTTCATCAATCATCATGTACCAATAATATACATTTAGGTCAGTAGTCAAATAGATATAAATAAAATCTAAATCATGCTTCATCTACCCTAGAATTTAGATCACATAATGTTCTTTACAACATTCAAATTGTAGGCTAGAAGAACCTAGATGAATTCATGCCAAGATTCCTTTTGTTTGATCATCAAGAATTCATAACCCACAATCCATTAATATCATAATTATAAGGCAGTAGATAAGGACAACATAATCTATAGAAAAGCCTATTACCATTGCTATAACCTTTAGATTATAGTGAACATGTTATTTAAGACATCTATAGAAAGAAGAAGAATCATAGGCTAACAGACATTGATCAACATGAAATCACTTATTTAAAATTCATCCATAATATCCACTTAAAATAGTAGATACAATGATCTTTTCCCAATAAAAATTTCATAACAATCACCATGAGTCCGAACTTACTGTGAACTCATATAACATAGGCTAGTTTTGTTCAAATATTCATACATGGATTCACATGGATAATTAATAAACAATTCACCATCAATATACATACTAGACAGTATAAATAACTATATTAACATAATTGAATCAAAATTCGACATGCATAAGATCAATATCATAAAGCCACACATAGGCTAAAACCGAGTTTGTGAAAGAGCATGGGTTCATCGTGCAATAGGATTTGAAAATCACGTCAAAAGCAGTACATAATCATCAATACATTCATATTATGCTTTTTAAATCATTTAAGAAATAAACCATGGCTAGATTGAAGAAGAAGAACATTGATCATGCAAACTCTTTCGAAAACATTGAGATTAAATCTCTAGATGGAAGGATAACTAGAGATGAAGGTTCATCAAAACTTTGTCTAGTTTAAAACCTCTAAAACATTGTGATTAATACAAGGAAATCCAAGATCCAAGCTTTTCTGGAGCTTCACCATCAATGGTGGTTTCTAGGGAGAATATTTTTGAGGGAAAATGTTCAATTCTTGGGAGAGGATTTGGAATGGGTTGTTCACGTGTTAGATGACTTATACACACCCAAAAGAAGATAAATAAACCTATTATAATCAGGTTAGGACGCGGGGTGAATTTCCCATTCACCCCTTAAATGAAACAGACACAGGCACCTGTTTACAGGACACCACCGACGGAGCAATCGACTTGTCATAGGTCCGTGTACGGGTCGTCCTTTGGTTTCCTTAGACTGGTCCTTATCCAAATATTGGGGTTGATACCTGACTAAGATAAGTACCAACCGACGAGACCTCACCAACGGGCCGTTGGTTGTCCAATAGGTCGTCGTTTGGTCAATTGATTGACACTGCCAAGGCAGTGTCTCGACCAACCTTGGGTTCTTCTTGTGGGGCCCTTTGCGGGGACCTTTATAAGTCGTACACAGATGTTTCCAACGTAAATAAAACCCTTAAAAAGTTGTATACCTTACACATAATTTTCACCCAAATCAAACACCTGCAAATCGTCCCAACAGGCTAGGCCTCATCAAGAAACACGTTGAGCGTCTTAAAGGTTATCTTTTGAACGCCTTCGACGTTCTTGGTCGTTTGACCTCCAAACTTCTCTAAAATCCATATACCATATTTAAAAATCATTATAACTCATTTTAATACTTAATAAGATCATGACATACATTTTATAAACATGCATGGACACATGAGACACATAGGTGACTAGTCGTCGAACATTTTGGTCGTCCCTTGACGTTCGACATCCAAATCACTTCAAACTTTACACACTGCCTATCAACCATATTATAAATCATTTTAGGACATTAGAACCATAATAAAAACATTTTTGTCTCCATAACCCTATCTCATTTTGGGGTCTTACATAAGATTTACATAACAAAAAAAAACATAGAACGTACCGAATGTAACCCATAAGTAGGATCTGAAGAGGATAGATTGTCCGTAGACCTCAACCTAACCTTGGGAGGGAGATATTATTTTCAATAGACCATCATCTCAAGTAAATACATAGCAAAAGAAGATCCAAAAAGGGAAGATATAGATAGCCAAGACAACAAACGATAAAACAGAAGCCATAGAGATCGTACTTTTTCCCTTTATAGAACTAGTGAAATATTTACAAATTTTTTTTGATAGAGCCTCTACTTAAGTATAAGCAAGTGAAAGCAGATCAATGAAAAGGATGATTTACAAAACTGTGGCAACAAATCCTAAGAATATATTACTTTTTCATAAAATTCATTGCTATATAAATTAATTTTCATAAAGACAAAGAATGTTAAAGAAGATTAACTTGAAATGTTTTCATAACTAGGGCTGAACCTTATAATTACCAAGCAGAGTCAAAGAAATTTTTTGGATGAATCAAACTACTGTGATAAGCTTTATCATCTATGCATACAAGTATTTAACAAAAATGAAAACACATGTGCGCGAACACTGTAACGACCTGAATCGTCATTATTTAGGAAAGATAAAAATACAAGAATAATCTAGAACTTGTCACGCTATAGTGGGCGGGATGCCGCTCCGCAGCGGCGCTGCAGTGGGGTACGTTTCCACTACAGTGGGATAGGCTAGACAAAATGTAATTACGAAAAATCATATTTTCTCCATCTTCCTAAATTACCTAGAGAAGTCGTTAATTACCTCTGCATATGTAGCATCCATCTCCTTTGTTGGCCTGTGCACGCTTATCTTTGTAGTTCTAGGGCCCAAACCGCGTGTCGTCCGGCTTGTGGGGGTCGTGCTACTTGGGGTGTGCCTGCTGCTCCTTGCCTCGGCAACGGTCTTCCCCACCTTTGGCATGACTACTTCTTGTATCCTTTCCCTTCTCCTTGTTATGTCATTCATGCTTGAAGTCCGTCAAGGACTAGGCTTATGTGATGGCTTCATCTATGGTTTTGACCTTACGTCGCTCTAACTCTGTCTTGGCCCAATTCTGCAGTTCTTCCATGAATGGAACAACATGTCTTCATCTGTGAGGTTGGGAATTTGAAGCCTTAGAAATGTGAACTCCTTCACATACGCCCGAGTGCTTCCCTTTTTCTTTAATTCCCAAAAATTGCGCTTAACCTCATACACGACGTTGTTAGGGAAGAAGGTGTTCTTGAATTCTTCTCGGAATCACTCCACCATGTTAATGGTGCACGCCGCCTTTATGATCTCAACCTCTTTGCACCTCCACCATGGCATAGCAATCTCGGACAAGTACAACACGGAAGTGTTGATCTTGTTCTCGTCACTTCTCACAAGACAACACTTGAAGTAGTTCTCCATGTGCCATAGAAAGTTTTCCAACTCTTGAGCATCACGGACGCCCTTGAATATAGGTGGATTTGAATCCTCGACCCTGGCCTCCCTATCGCGGTCAGGTGATGCAGATCATAAAACCTCCATGCCTTCCTTGAGTGCTTTCACTTCGACCTTCAGTGTCTCGATCGTGCCAAGCGCTTCCGTAAGGTGTCGCTCTAATGAAGCGATGATCTCCTTCGTGTTAAGCACTTCCATAAGCCGACACTCCAAGGAAGTGATGGCCTCCTTCATCTCAAACTCGGCCCGCTGGCGTTCCTCCAACTCCTTCCGGATGTTTTCGGTCTCCTAAAGGGTGAAGTCCTCAAGGGTCTTGAACATGCTGTCAGTCACGTTCATGACCCGGCCTAAGATCTCGACGGCTTGTCTTTCCACTTCAATACTTGCCATTATTCTCCAGTGGTAACGTCTATGGAATCTTTGCCTATTTCTTCATCAATTGCCTCGACAGTCGAGTGTGGGTGAGATGTTATCGCCTCGCTAGGTTTGTCCTCGGGCAGCACCTCCTCATTACCCTTTTGATGTTCTTCCCCTTTCGGTTCTTCTTTCCACCATCCATACGGACATTGGTGGTGCTAGCGCCATTTTAGCCTCCTTCGGTAGCCATTCCCTTAGTATCAAACCTCGCTCTGATACCACTTTGTCACGGACTTAGAGTATTTGCTAAGACTTCGTGCGGCACTTGACAACATACTCACAAATCTTTCACGATCTTGTATGCTCAAGTAAGCCTTTAAGACTTAGATCTCTAAGAGAATGCTTTGAAGACTTAGAAAGAAAAGAGAGAGAACTTTTGAAGAAGGCTATTGTATTGCATGGAAGAATTGCTTACAACTTTGGTTGATGTCTTTGCAAATGAGGGGCACCTATATTTATACTACTTCCTAGGGACTAAAGTGCATTTAATATTTACTTTATAATCCCCTAAAATATTTACACCTTGGTCCCTTTTCTAGAGAATTTTACACTACCTTGGGACCTTCTTTAGTCTTCTTGAGAGTTCTAAAGTTTTCTAGAGTCTTCCGCACAACTCTAGGGCAATCTGCCCCTTTTTGGATGCAAAATTAGGCCAAAATATTGTCGGGATGTAACACTTGGGTGTTCGGTTGGAAATCCCCCGTCTTATCATTAACTGCACAAGAATCCTCTTCATTTAAGTATTCATCCGCAGGCGGTGGTGGTTTATTCAAGTAATTCACCGCATTTACATTCTCTGCACCTCTAGTGACATGTTTCAAGACCAACCCAAGCTCAGTTCTCATTTGAGAAATCTCTTCAGAAATCTCATCTGTGGTCGGATTGGTGTAGCTTGCACTGCGAAGGTGTTTCTCCCAGTGTTCGACTTCGTAGTACTCCGAGCCTTATTGTTGCGAGAGATTTTCTCCAACTTCTCTACGATCTCTAAATATGTACACTCACCATACGAACCACCCACAATAGTATCAAGCACCACCTTATTATTATCATCTTGCCCCTGATAGAAGTACTCTTTCAATGACTCATCATCAATGTGGTCGTTTGGGACACCTCTCACATAAATAGTAAATCTTTCCCAAGAGCTACTCACCAACTCCCCAGGTAGTGCCAGAAAGTTGTTCACTCTATCTTTGTGGTTGAGATATTTTGAAACCGGGTAGTACCATGCTAGGAACAAATCCCTCAATTGATCCCAGGTATAGATAGAATTATAGGGAAACTCCGTAAACCATATTGCGGCCTCTCCCATCAGTGAAAGAGGGAACACTCTAAACCTGATAACGTTCATATCAAAGTCTGGCCTCCCTATACAACTCTTGCACACCGACCTCAGTTTGATAATGTGAGCATGTGAATCCTCATATGGTAGCCCTGAAAACAAACTTCTAGCGTGAGCATCTGCATTAAGCTACTACTTACCACGAATGTGTGACCCTGTGGTAAAAAAGGTAGGACAAGAGGTCTATCAGAATCACTAATGTTAATGTTGCCCGTATAGAACTCTTGAGGGTGTGGGACGGGAGGTTGCATCCTCTAAGCATCCTCAGCTAGTTTTTCCGCAACCACTTAATTATGAGCATCAACCGGTGGTAGTTTTGAAGATTATGCCATCACCTAGATTAGATGGGTTCTGCGGATTATTCATTCTTCTAACTGTACGATTTAGTTCAGGATCAAATAGAAGTATTGGTTCTCCTCGAATTCGTGTACTTGGCATACACTAGAGCTAGACTTGAAAGAAACAAAAACAGAAGAAAAAAAATAAAATAATGAAATTGTTGACTAAAATTCAATAATGTTATTAAAGTTACTTTAAAACCCACTATTCTCGGCAGCGGCGCCAAAATTTGATACACTCAAATTACAATTCCCTACAGAAGTATAAGCGGTTGTATCAAGTAAGAACCCAACTATTAGGTTGGGGTCAATCCCACGAGGAAAATGATTTAGACTTAACTTTAATGTATGATTACTTATATTTAGTCAAGTCGTTTCCGAAAATGAGTAATTAAATGGGGGGTTTTGTGAAACAAAAGTCTCTTAATATTGCTAAATAAAACAAGTAACATGAGTAAATTGTCGGTGTTTATCAAGTTGTAAGAGCAACTAGGGTGTAAGTGTTCCCCGTAGGTTCATAACGTTGTAATCCTAGCTATAACAATTCTTCCTTAGTGTTTTGCATGCAAAGTGATAAGTTAGGTATCTCTAAATCCTAGGTCCCGCATGTAGAGAATTTCACCCAATACCTTGGTCCGGCTATGTGTGTTTAAGTTACTAAACCTTGCCCTAAATTCATAGTAAGCATTATATTCGATGTATGGCTTAGTTGTTACTTTGCACCAATCGAGACTAGCCTATTAGATAGTATCTCATAATTCTTTTCCTATTAACTATCCCCTTGGTCCAACAAGTAGCAATAAGGCGAGTTCTAACACGTAAACTCATTAACAAGATTTCTAAACGAAAGAATTATCAATGTATATAATAACCTACTTGAGAATTGTTATTCAGATAGGTTTACTTTGTTAATCACCCATAGTTCGCACAATCCTAGTTGCGGATTTAGTTACCCATGCATAGAAGAACACAATTCATGGTTGATAAACAATAAATCATAAACTTACTTTTACAAATTCAAAGAAAATCCAGAAATTCAACATATAACCAAAAAAATTACTTCAAAATCAAATCCGGAAATTTGAATTAATGCCAAAGTTGCAAAAACAAATCTCCAAGAATTAAACTAAGAAAGTATTAATAGAATCCAACCCCAAAAACGAGGTTTTACACCCTATTTATAAAAATAGTGTCCTTAATTAAAAGGAATTCAAATAAGGAAATTGTCAAAAAAACACAACTTCAATGGACGACCCCCACACACGGTCCATCCATCAAACGACGGACCATTGACTGCCTCTATATGTCCAGACATAGCATCTTTTTTTAGCCTTCAACTTGCAGCTTCTCAGATCCAATTAGCGGACCAATAGCACGGACCGTCGATGCCTACCGTCATTTCATACATAGCTTTTCTTTAACTTCGCGTACTGGGACATTCTTTGATAAGATTGACGATTTACCAGGACGATCCATCAATCAATCGACGGAACGTCATCCTTCCGTAGTCCCACACTTGGTCAATTCCCCAAGTTTTTCCAGATGCTTGAACTTCTAATCGACGGTCACCATCTACGATCCATCGATGAGACGACGGGCTGTCGATGGCCTTCGTGGGTCACATCTGCACTAAATCTCCACAGCCTTATGCATTTATTTTTGGACACCTTTCTTGCAAAACAAAGATAAAAACATATTAAAAATCATATGAAAAAGGCTTCAGACACACACCAATCTTAAGAAAAAAGCATTAAAAATAGTGTCCTTAATTAAAAGGAATTCAAATAAGGAAATTGTCAAAAAAACACAACTTCAATCGACGACCCCCACCTACGGACCGTCGATTGAACTACAAGTCATTGATGGTCTTTGTAGGTAATATTTCTTCACTGTTTTCTAGATGCCTTCTGCGTTTTTACTCTGCACAACTTTCCTGCAAAACAAATATAAAAACATGTTTAAAATACTACAAAAAGTCTCTAGACACATGCAACTCTTAAGCAAAATGTATTGAAAGCACTCTGAAACAACGGTACATCAACACACTCAACCTAAATTCGTTGTTTGTCCTCAAGTGACACACTATGACTCAAAACCACTCTTGTACAAAAGTATACTCTTTTATGCTTTCGTTATCACATGGCTATCAATCCAGGCTTTTTCTTTGATTTAGTGCATGCTTATGCTCTCAAGTTTGAACAAGCTAACTCATGTGGCTCACACCATTAACACAAACTCACCATGCACAAACACTTATACGGTTTTGCCTCCTACTAAATTACTAACTTTTTGATATTGCCACTAGTGGCCTCACTTCAAAAGAAATCATCATTTTTCTCAATGTAATTTTAAGTTTTGGTACAAGGATCTTTATTCAACAATCACGCTCGAAAACAAGTTCTCACATGGCTAGTACTCATCGCCATAGGCTTGCCCTTATTTTCTCGGCTTAAGTTCACCACGCTAGACTCTAGGATCATGGTAGGACTTCCTTTTCTAGTAACGTAAGCTCATGGTGAGTTGTGGTACATTTGGGTTAAATGTTTAGTAACATTAAAATCTCTGCTAAGCTTCCTACCTCTTTTCATTGCTCTTTTACGCCCTACTTTTCTTTGTTTTTCATATTTTCTTTGCTCTCCTTCTTTTTGGATATAACTCATATATATTCTTTAACTTTTTCAAACTCTTTTCTTTCTTTTCTGCACTATTTTTCTTTCTTTTATTTTACTTTTATTTTCTCTTTCATTCACATTGATAATTGATATACCGTGGTTTCACGGTATAATTAATACTTTTTTCTTAAGTTTAGTGTGTCCGAAAGCCTTGCTGTGCTAATTTTGATATAAGTTTCTCTTTTTTTTGCAGGGAATCTGTCCAAAGCTGAATGCGGAGATTTTGAGCGGAAAAATGCAGAAGAGACCACCTACGGAGCTTATGACGGTCCGTCGTGCTTGTGACGGTCCGTAGGTGGCAACGTAGTGCAGCTGCTGAAGGAAGATGGGGAAGTCTGACCAAGTGTGGGATTA
>NC_028645.1:12837787-12838563 GCF_001406875.1 Solanum pennellii | reverse complement strand
AATCGGTATCTGCCATATCCCACAAAGAAAAGATGAAGAAGGAGACTGAACAGGAAAATGCAAAATAAGAGTTTATGGTTGGGGATTTGGTGCTTGTAGACAGTTCTGGGTCGTCTCGTCTTCCGGGCAAGCTCAAGTCGAAATGGACTGGCCCTTACTTGATTACCCAAGTATTCCCTCATGGAGCAGTTGAGTTAAAAGCCAAGGAGGGAGTGTGGTTTAAGGTGAATAGAGAACGAATAAAACTCTATTTTGGGCATAAAGCATCGGGGAATAAAGTAATAGAGGCAAACCATCTTGATGAAGGCTGAGTAATCAAGTGTCCCCAGTCGTGCCGCGACATTAAATCAGGCGCTTGTTGGGAGGCAACCCAATAGTTGTCGTTTTTTTAGTAAGGATAGCATTTTTCTACTAATGGGTTTTTAAATTCGCAGGCACATCACCAGGAAATTCTGCAGAAAACTACTCCGCAGCCACTGACGGATACATCGACGGACCGTTACGTATGCGACGGACCGTCGTAGGCATCCGTCGTCAAGGTACGTTTTCTGCTATTTTGAAATTAGGGAACACACGACGGAACCAACAACGGGTCGTCGCAACTGCGACGGACCGTCGTCGGGGAACCGTCGCGTGATTAATGAAATAAACCCGACCCGACCAGGCTGGACCCTTTTCAAAATCTGACCGTTTATACTCCCCACCCCTCCATATTTCACCCCATAACTTCCTTATTCCTCTCATCTCCCCTCTCTTTTCAACTTCCACATCCCCCC
>NC_028645.1:12797748-12836256 GCF_001406875.1 Solanum pennellii | reverse complement strand
GCACCAGCTCAGGTCCCCACCCCAGCCTCTGACCAGCCAAACCGGTGGTTTGTCGACGGCCAGTTTCAAGTTTACTCTGACGCCAAGTTCCTCAACGATAAAGGAGTGATTACTCGAACACTCACCTTGGAGCGGCGGGTACTTACAGGGAGCCTTCCCACGATGCCTGAGATTCACAATCTCTTCACCAGGCATCGTTTGGAGTGGACAGCACGTCCGTTGGGACGATACAGCGAGGAGATGGTCCGAGAGTTCTAAGCATCCTACGAAGCGACTCTCCGATCACAGATCGATGACGGGCTACTCCCGCTAAACAGGCCCCACTGGAGCAGGTTCGAGTTCGGGGCGTGCAGGTCGACATTTCCCTGCCAGCCATCCGCCGGTTTCTATACGGCGAGAGTGCAGATGCTACCCGGACCCCCATCACTGCCGAGTTTGACTACCGCTGGAAGATAGTAAAGGATGGGCTGTTCTTGCGCGAGCCGGCACTGAGAGAGACCACCAAGAGGTGGATGGCCTTGCACCTGTCAGTAGATGGAGAGGGTGCCGATTGGGTCACTGAGCCGAAGGGGGCCATCAAGAAGGCCAACCTCACATTCACAGCAAAGTTCTTGTGGCTGCTTGTCCGTCACTGCCTCTCCCCCACAGCTGCTGATAACATCGTTACCTGGGATCGCGCAGTGTTGATGGCGGCGATGATAGCTGGTTTCGAGGTCGACTTTGCATGGCTTCTCCAGACAGTCATGCACGATAGGGCATTCAAGGTCACTACCACCTACCCCTTTCCGTGCATGATCTTTGCACTTTGCAGGTCCGCAGGTGTGCCCATATGGCACATAGATCAGTTGAAGACCCCGCAGGGTACCGTTGACGTCGGCCTCATCAGAGACGAGGCCAATAAATTGGCCCCACGTAGAGGGCCCCATCCAGAGCTGCCACCACTTGCTGATGATCTTGCAGATACGGTAGCCCAGGCCCGCACAGCTACACAGGCGTCCACTGACACTACCCCGGTCGAGTCTATCCCGAATAGTAGCACAGCCCCGAGCTCCTCTCGCACAGCCTCTCTACCGGTACTGGTCCCGCTTGCTAGGGTCCAAAAATTAGAGGCACAAATGGCCACTCTTCTGCATCATATCCAGCCGTTGATGCAGAAGTCGATTACCGAGTCTGAGGCGCGTCTAGAGAGGAAGATGCAGCAGTTTACAGAGCGGAAGATTGCTGAGGTCAACCAGCGTCTGGATGCGTTTGAGTTGAGAGTGTTAGCTCGACCAGCCCCTCCGGTGGATGTATACTTTTGAATTATATATTCTTTACCCTTGAAGTGGATTCATTATCTCTTGTCCAATTAGCAACGAGAACAAATGCTATAAGTATAAACTATTAAGGATCATTGAACAGGTTCAATATCTAAAGAAACTTCCTAATATCAAGGTAGAACACTATTTCAGGGAGGTCATTTAGCCACGAGCAATCAGAATGAGGCCTATTATGACGCCTATCAGCAACTTCCGATGGGGGCTAGGGTCCATTTCAACTTAACATGAACCAAATGCGTTCTATAAGGATCAAATATGAGAATGTAAATTTTTTTGTTAGCTAGCCAGATAGATTGTTCTTTTTGCGAGGGTTAGACGGCCTAAGATAAATTCTCCTGCCCTCTTTTTGAAGGATAAATTTTTATCCTTATGTTATGTTCAGAGGTGAGGTCAAGCCCCCTTCTTGTATGCATATTCCGATCTATAACAACCCAGACATGGGAAAAGTTTCGAAAAATTATATATAGTGAGAGTAACATATTGCATATAGCTGAACTAGATTAAATGTTTTTTAGCCAATATATTTTAATTGAATATGCTAGAAGATAAGTTAGTAAAAGAATGAGACAAAATCTCATGTGGGGCTTTAAGAAAGTATTGAAGAGAATACTTCTATCCTTGCTATATATTTTTGAAGTCAGCATAATATGATAAGTTCATTATTGTCTTTTTAATAGTTGATTGAAATAGTCGTGATCCTTGACGAAATTATCAACCACATGCAATTATTTCGCTCACAAGTTGATTAGGTGGAATTTTCTATTGAATATGTCAAATTTGACTCTCCAATCTTAGCGTTCGAGCTTTGACGAAATTTTTGACCCAAAGAAGGTCTATGGGAAACAACTTTGCTATCTCTGAGGTAGGATAAGCTCTTTGTATACTCAACTATCACTTTTGGAGACTATTTAGCTATATATGTACTTGTTGCTATTATTTTCATTTTTTTCTTCAAATTGGAATCTTCCAAACTCTAGTTTTAGTCATAATATGTAGTTCTGTGTTAGAAATGATGGGCATACATGGTTGTAGCTTCATTGTTTGTGTGTACTTTTATGCAATAGCTACCTAATCATAGTTCAAGATTGGACTTCAACATGAGATCTTCCCACTCCAAATATGTAAGTAAATGGTAATTACTTATGTTTTTGACTTCTTAAATATAATTGTTCATGAATTTTCTATCAATCATATTTTAATTTGTTGCACCAATCATATAACATTAAATTGTGAAGTTTGAATTTCCGAATGATGTAGTTACTTCAGACGATAATTAATCCCCAAATCCAACTAGATTTATGGAGAAAAACATAAATCAAGTATATCTAAAGAAATTTAAGGACAAATGCTATTTTTATACGGTTATATCAACTTCAAACAACAATTTATTTGAGGCTCATGTATTTATATTTTTTTCTTTATAGTATTACATATCCTCTATGTTTTAGTATATATGATTTGGTTGAACTTCATTTCTTAAGTATTTAATGCTAGACGATGATATTCATATATCAATATTATCAACCTTCGTGCACTTCTAATTGATTCTTTTTCAAATATATATGCAATATTTTCTTACATATGTCTCAAATCGTACTTCTTTCATTCTTAAATAAATTACTCCAAACCATGAATTCTAAAATGAAATCTTAAAACTAATGGTTGAACATTCAAAACAAGAAAAAATGTAACATAAATTTAATATATTTTGGCTTGCTTATATATATATATATATATATATATATATATATAAAATTTCTTATATATAAAATTACAACAATAACACATATATACGGTCTACACCTGCGCGAAGCGCGGGATCATTACCTAGTATACACATATAATCAAGAAAAATAACTGTAGGATTTTGGGCAGATATGAATTTCACACATATGATGTGTCCTTACAGAAATTTCAAAACTTACTGTACTTGTTACTTCAAAATATTTCTTTTAGGGTATTTCATCAATATTTAAGGATATAAACATATCAAGATTACTCTAATCTACATGTGTTTTTAGAGATAGTATTATACAAACAAAAAAGTTCAAAGGCAGTGTTAGAATGGGTAAAAAGTCCTACATTGTTGAGAAAAGGACTTGACCTAGTCCTAGATGTCATATCTTAGTAGTCACTTCTTTTCAACTTTTTCCATGAACATTTTGGTGGACTTCTTTCTTATACTTAAAATCTCTCTGAGTCGTATTTTTTTGTGCGAGAAAAACAAAACAAAAAAATATAGCACTTTATGATTTCAGAGGAACATTTTACATTAAGATAAAATGTTCTCGAAAATGTAGTGTATGTATCAAAAACTCTGAAGTAACTTAATGATCATATGTAATCTTAATAAAATAGATCAATCTCGTGTGTAGCACGAGCAACTTACCTGGTAACACTAAAAGCCAAATCTATCACATAACAGTCATTCAAAACAAGCAACATCAGTACTTATTTATGTAAAAAGCAAGAAAAAGGAA
The DNA here is from genome assembly GCF_001406875.1 of Solanum pennellii. Taxonomy (NCBI): domain Eukaryota; kingdom Viridiplantae; phylum Streptophyta; class Magnoliopsida; order Solanales; family Solanaceae; genus Solanum; species Solanum pennellii. The sequence goes on along the minus strand of NC_028645.1, from coordinate 12,832,457 downwards.
TCTTATTATTGACCAGAATAACTAAAAGCCATTGTTTCCCTCAAACTCAGAATGGTTCCTAATTTTCAAGTTTCGCTCAATTTTCTTGAGCTTTACTAAAACAATTGTGAATTTATAACAATAGTAACAACAATAATGAATGAATGATCCATGAGAACTATAAATGAACAAACCGGTGCTCTAAGGCTCTCGCTATGTATAGGATCCGAATTTTTGTTGTATGTATAAGGACTTGTAAGAGTGCATTAAAACACTCGATATGTGTGAAATTTTGAATAGAGTCAAGGACATGAGGATCGTACTTTTATTTCGTACATAAAATAAAATTAGAAATTGAAAAAAATATATATTGTGATGGATGTTAGATTTTTAACAAAGGTGGAACTTTACAAGGTCGTACAAAATTCAGACAAAAGAAAATATTGCATTGATACGTTTAGCTATGTGTTATCATCTAAACTCAAACATGAAAAACTTACTTCTTTTCTTCTGAGTAAATTGATTAGTTCCTAACTGTAACTTCTTTTGTGCTGAGTAAATTGATTAGTTCCTAACTGTAGTTTTCCATAAGCACCTTACTAAACGAAAAAAAAACGTGGTACTTTTGGAATATCATATTACTGGACAATAGACATTGAGACACTTCATGCGCTAAAAATTCTAATTCATCAATGAGTTAGTTGTAGCCATTTAGAACAGTTTAAACTTCAGGTCATGTCTTTGCCTTGATCGTGCCCAATCAAAGTTAATTGTCCAAGTTAATCAAAAAAAAATGCGGCAGTTGAAACCTACATTGAAAGGCCACAAAAAACAAATAGATGCAAGAGGACCAAGAATATTAAGGAAGCCATTGCAGATGAAAATCCACACAAAGTGAGGATACATGAAGTTGAAAAGTAGAATGTACGAGATCAAAGTGACGACGAATCCCCACCAATGCAACTATGATGAAAAAGGACCGGGAAGGTTAAAGGGAAAAACCTCATGCCATATTCGATGGGAAAGAATATCAAAGAGGATAAAAAACTAATATATAGTTTATTTAAATTTTCCTTATGTTTAACTAACAATTTTTATTATCTCCCTAATACTAATATAAAAAAGCTACATTCAAATTTTCACCGAGCAACTTCACTTAACATTGCTTTTTATTTGTACCTTACTTTCTTATGCATTCATGAATTTCGTTAACTACTTCACTAAACATTCAACGTATGCAATTTATTACTTCAAAACATATCAACAACAATCTGCTACAACAATCTATACCCTCGTACAAAGAAAAAGGTATTCACTTTTTTGTTATACCAATATGGTAACTGAAGTAAAATAAAAACAATATTAATATAATTTCTTGCACTTGTATGTGTCCACCACGAGACAAAGAGAAATGTTTTTTGTAGAGAGTAATATTGTTATAATCTACAACTACGAGAAACAGAGCGGTCAGTATTACTACTATGTTGAAAAATACTACAAAAACTTGTGGTTGAAATGTACATAAAATTTGAAATTACATAAAATTTGAAATAACAAGGCTAGAATATTTCAGAAAGGAACAATCAAATTTTAAAAGAGAGGTTTATCAAGGTATCGTTGATAGTGTCAGTGCGAGAGAATGCAGGGGAGATAGAATTGGGCAAAGAATACTACTTCCATTAGCTTTTATAGTGGGCCACGAGATATGAAAAAAAATATATGGATGCAATGGCTTTGGTACGATATCTTGAAAGGAAAAATCAATTTATAACAATGACGTGTAATCCTGACTGGATTGAAATCAAACAAGAACTGTACACGGACAAACTCCTCAAGACAGACATGACTTGGTGATAAAAGTACTCAGAGCTAAGTTGCAGGATCTAAAAGACCAAAATTTTAATAAATAAATATTTGGAATTGTTGTTGGTCATGTATTCGTTGTAGAATTCTAAAAATGGGGACTACCACACATACACCTTCTTGTCATATTAAAAGAAGGGCACAAGATCAAATTAGGAAATGAGTACGATAGGTTTATCTCAACAGAGATTCTACATAAATATGAGTATCATATCTTGCATAAATTAGTGTTGGGCATATGATGCATGGTCTATGTGGAAACAAACGTCCAACAAACACATGCATGCTAAATGGACAGGGTAAATATCATTATCCTAGGCCATACAACAACAAATCAATCTAAGCAAAGGATAAATATCAAATTAATAAAAGAAGAATGGATGGAAGAATAGAAATTGTTCATGAAATGAATATGACAAATCAATTGGTCGTAGCTTATAGCCCTTATCTTCTTGCAAGATACAATTGTCACATTAATTGAGGTTTGCTCATGATTCAAAACAATAAAGTATTATGCAAGTATATATATAAAGTTCATGATCGATGTGTCGTTTATGTTAAATCTGATGATGGTGAATATGTTATTGAGAAAATACAAAAATTTCAAGATGCGCGGTGGGTCTCACTGTTTAAAGGATTATGGATGATATACGAATTCAACTTGGCTGAAATGCAACCAGCAGTCATCAATCTTCAACTACATCTGCCAGGAAAACATTCAGGTACACATATTAATTCATCATAATACACACTTTCTTTTAATAATAATTATAATTGTAAAAATACAACAACTAACTCTAAACAATTTCACAATGTTTGAATGGAAAAACAAACATTTACAAAATGACATCCCCTGGGATGGTGTCAAGCAGACAATGTTGACTGAGTATTTCAAAGTGTGCTCATTTGACACTGAAGCACAAACATACCTTTATAGAAAATTCCCAAATTATATTATTTTGAATTGAATAGTAAAGACTTGGACAAAAATGAAAATACGATTTGTAATTGGTCGCACTGAAATTGGCAAGCCAAATATAGTAATCTATAATTCCATACACATCAATAATTGTTAAGCTTATTAATTATTACATATTGATTATATTGTACAACTAATCCTCAAGAGGGGGAAAGGTATTAAGAGGGGTTATTACTAAACCATGTAAGAAAACCAATGTCATTCAATGACTTACTAACGGTCAACGATTAGTGATGTCAGACCTTCAGAAAAACGACCAAATAAAGAAAGGTACTTGAGTCTGACAACATCAAATTAGAATGTTTGAGAGAGGTTGTTATCTTCAAAATGACATCAGCTCTCCGAAGTTTGTTTGGTATGAGTTTAGTATATTATAACCCAACAGATATTAGAAAACTCTGGGATACTTATTATGAGGATATATATGATGACCTCAACAGGATATATGGCAACTCACACAATACTATACTACAGTATACCCTAAATAGTATTTATAATTGTTCTTAAAGTATGGGCAAGAGCATAGACATATATGACATTACTCAGCTACAACACAATTTGTTCAATGTTGGTTCATTAGAATGTAGAGAAATAAATAAAGAAATGTTTGTGGAGATACCTACAGAAGATTTTGATGCACAGTCACAGTTAAATCCAGAACAACATCATTCTTTTACAAAAATAATGCAAACAAGCGATGCTGGAATAGCTGAAATATTCTTTGTTGATGGACTTGGGGGAACAGAGAAAACATACCTATACCATGCATTGCTTTCCATTATTAGATCGAGAGGTATGATAGGTTTGGAAACAATAACTAGTTTCATAGCAACTTCAGTCTTACCATGAGGGGGTACAACACACTTGAGGTTTGAGACCCCCCTTTAAACAAATGAATCAACTATGACAAACATGTTAAAGCAAAGTGGGGCTGCCAAATTGATTAGAAAAGAAAAAATGATTACATTGCATGAAGTACCAATTGCAAAACTACATACAAAGAACAGAAACAGTTGACAGGAGCTTCATAGATATAATGGACATCGATATAAACCATTTTGTGGAAAAGTCATGATTTTTGGAGGAGATTTTTGACAGGTGTTACAGGTAGTGCAAAAATAAAATAGAGTAGAAATTGTAATGCAAGCTTGGTGAAATCATATCTCTGGACTTTGATGGAGAAGATTCAATTAACAAGAAATTTGAGAGCAAGAACATATCCAACGTTCAATGAGTTCCTACTTCGAGTGGGTAACAGAGACTACCAACAATAACAGACAATTTAATCTTTCTCCATGAATAGTTGACTCCCAAGTAATTTTGGGATGAAATTTCAGAAGAATCTATAATAAAAAAGGTATTTCTAAACCTACAAAAAAATGTTGCTATGGCAAAATATGTCACTAAAAGAGCTATTTCAACAAGCAGAGATGACCAAGTGGATAAACATAATGACAAGTTAATATCCATGTTCCTAGGTCAAAGCAAGATATTCAATAGCTTTGACTCAGCAAAAGATGACATCAAACAACTATTACCAAGAAGAATATCTAAATAGTTAACACCAAATGTCTCCCTCCACATAGGTATTGAAGATAACACATTATAAGTTACAATCATGAAAAGGCGGTAACAAATATCAACATGGATAGGTTTTGATATATCTTATTAAATGCAAGTTAGAATTCAAGGATAAAGCACTCATCATGCTCCTAAGGAATTTAGAACCTTAAAGTGGCTTATGCTATGTCAAACGAATGATATGTCGAGGCTTCTCCAAAAATGGCATGCATGCGGAAATATCAAGTGGTCATTCTGCAACAAAGCACGTGTTTCTTTCTAGAATTCAATTATCACCAACAGAAAATGAAGGATATCCATTTAAATTTATTCAAAAGCAATTTCTAGAACGCTTTTGCCTTTACAATGCATGTTAAAGAAGATTAGTGTCAAATGTCTACACAACAGGGGCAGAACCTGATGATCAACAAGCACAGCCAAAGAAAGTTTTTGGATGAATCAAACTAAAGTGATAAGCTTTATCATCTATGTATACAAGTATTCAACAAAAAGAAAATTCATTCGTGTGCGCGCAGACACGCATACACAAACACACACACAAAAACATACCCATATATTAACAAGAAAAAAAACTAAATTTTTTTTTTGCAAAGAGATAAATTTCACGCCTGCGATTTTACAGAAATTCTAAAGCTTATTATTGTATTAGTTACTTCACCTAAAGTGTTGCAACTATTTTCTTAAATAGACAAGATATGAAAAATCTTCAATAGTCTACAAAATCAAAAACTTATAATTCTAACCACATAGTAAACCTAGTTAATATCCTCTTTACATCTATCTCTTCCACTCTATTTTTATATAGTCAAAACTAAAGATCTAATTTTATTAAAATGTAAAAATATAATCTTCAACAGGTTGTGGTTAGATCTCACTGAAATTAAAATCTAAAGCTGAAAAACAAAATATAAGAAGGATACAACATAGAGAGTTTCAAACCACAAAAAAATTTTAATTCACAATAAGTCCTATAAAAGTAGAGATTAGCACTAACCTCGGTGTGAATCAAGTGCTGAAATGCTTTGACTACAATGAAAGTAAATGGAAGAGGAAAAAAAAGAGGGTATGGACAATTTACTAGAAGATTGAGATTACACTAATTAAGTTTAAAAATTTCAAGATAAGAACAACCTTAATAAAAGATAGAATAACAGAAGAAAATCAAAACAAAGTTCAAATAATCCAAGATACTGAAATGACATTAACACTTTTGTCTTTAGCCTTCTACTAGCACAAGACTGTTAACTAAGATTGAAAGATTCAACTAACAAAGGAGAAGCTAGAATGGAGAAAGTGCATTTTTGATAAAAAGAACTTTGTTATAGAAGAATACTGTTTTAATTAGTTTTTTCTTAGGTTGTGTACAAATGACTAAGGTCACCCCTATTTATACTTGTGTGAGATTGTTCTAGATATTACAACATCTAGACTATTCTATCATTTACTACAAATTTCTAACTCTCTAGAATTTCTAGATATTACTTTAAGGCAACTTCTCTTGAATATCTAGATACTTCTTTAAGATAATTATTCGAGATACTACACTTGACTAGTCTAGAAACTATAATAGAAAAATCTTTGATATTCCAAAACTCAACTTTATCTTATTTCACATAACATTTCCTTAAATTTCTCATGTTTGTGTTTGTTCAGTTTTTAGGGGGTATGGATATCCAGTTATACAAAATCCATGTTCATTTGCACATCTAGTATCATAATTAGTAATTGTGTGAAAATTAATCTATTGAAAGTCAAAAGAAAAGTAATCTTGGACTATAATATACCATCCTACCTAATATATATAGCTGAGCATATAACTTTAATTTAAAATCAAGCACCTATAAGATTAGCATTCAAATTCGTTAAACTACAATTTAATAACATGGGAGCAAAAATTCAGCCAAACTTCTAGTACAATCATGCAAGCAGAAAACATTACTCAATACGAAAGTTAATGAATAGAAAATTGAATTGAATGGATCTAAGCAGACCAACCGAATTACAGAAAGATGCCTAGATCTGGTGGTAAAAATAAAAGATATTAATTATTTTATCTCTACAAAAAGTTTGTTTGAGAAGGTGAAAAGAACCATATTTTTTGACTAATAAGTTATTATGTTTAGCTTTCAAGTTAAAAAAAAAAACATAAAACACATCAAGTTTACTAAAGCAAAAAAAACTAAAAGACCATTATTTTTCTCAAACTTAAAAGGATTCCGTATTTTAGGTTCAACTCAACTCTCTTGGGCTTAAGCAACCAAATGCAGAACGATAAGAACATAAATATAAAAAAAAACATAAAACACATCAACTAACAGAACATGCATACTTCAAAGAATGATAAGGTACATAGCAGTCATTCCTTATGACAAGGTACATAAAGACCAGTTATTCCTCATGTCTAGACATTCCATTGTAATAGCTGGGCAGTTATTTGTAAGTATATAGATCACATGGTCGATCCATGGAAACAGGCAAGTATGTTGCATATATATCTATTTTGGACTTCTGATATCTGTGGTCTTTGCATCCTTTCTTATTTGGAATGCAATACAGAACAATTAAGCAGTTTGTTTATTCTGAGCTATATGTATTAGCCTCTTTTAGTATATGCACACATTCAAGGAAGTTCCTTTTAAGTGTCAATGTACTAGGCGTAGTCAGAAAACATTGCGAAAGATTATTGATCAAGACATGATTGTAGGGATATACTATATTTATTTGCGAGAAGTTTGATAAGTTTCCACGAGAGAATAATTTTTTATCTCTGTCTCAATGGGTTGATATGCAGTACATTCCCCACACACATTTATTGTGGAAACAGAACCATGAGTTCTAAAACTACTCTGGATGCTAATATGTAATTGATTTGCCATACATGTCATAACTTGTAAAATGATATTGCATGTTTTATGGATTGTAGTTCCTATCAGGAGGGGGTGGGGGTGGGGAGGGGGAGTTGGATGACAAAGTTGTACTATGTTGATGATAAGAATCATGGCTAGTGATTTTGTATTTTTTGGATTTCACCACTCAATATACAAAGCTCAATGTCGTTTATTCCGGTTCACAATGGATAAGCCCCACTAAGTATAAAACGTGTCTGTTGAAAAAAGGTTTTCACTTACCTCTTCGTAAGGACAAAAATAGTTTCTTCTATACGCAACAGGACAAGAGTATACAGGTCCTCCATGGGAAAATAAGAGCTTGTTGAACTATCATTTATTTCCAGGTAAATAAATTATTAGTCCTCCAATCATTTCCTATAATATTTCTACAAGAAATAGCTTAAGCCACTCATATAGAACCCGGATTGAGAAATTAAAAGAAGATGGGATAAGAGTTTCTTTTGTGAACATTCAAGTTGACAATCGGCTTCTCGACAATCAGTGGACTTCAAAATGATCAAATCGATCCATAATGTATTGGGGTTGGACTATTTTAGTCCTTTATATGTATCACATAATAGAAACTCTTTATTGCACATAAAAATGATTATTTAATGGTAATTCCTATACCAATAAACAATTTATTCCAAAACACACAAATGAAGAAAAAAAAAAGGCAACAACATAGTATACAATTGCTAATTTTTTTATAAATAATATTTCAACCAAAAGTCACTTATACTGTCTAAAGCAGATTAAGAATAGCTTAATAAGAGCAATACTGTTTAATATAATTGAATAAAGTCTTCAAAAAACAAGTAAATCAAATCAGAACATCTGATCTATGAACAACTCATGTGGCTTAAAAGTGCCTTCATCATCAACAACGAGGGTCTAAATTGTGCCATACTCCATCACAAAAGTAAGATGACGGGGCAAAGGGAGGTAACCGAGCTTGAGCCTCCCCTGCAGCTGCATAACCGTACATTCCGGTTTGAGCAGTTGGTGCTATCCCAGCATCAGAAGTTGGTGCTATCCCAACATAAAAAATAAAATTGATATCATTCTATTCATCCATGAGGTGACTGAGTAATACTTCAAGTTCACTCCCAATTCTAGCGATAGAGTGACCGCAAGTTTGACTGGTAGCATCAACATTCACAAAATAATTTTCGCCTGAGAGCTCTCCTCCAACTATGGCTATCATTTGCTCAGCATTGATGCCTTGTCGATGACACATGCTCTCAGTGCTAATGTCTGGCATTGCTTGTGATCCCTAGCAAGTGTGAAATTAGGTCTTAGGCCTAACTCACACTCCAAAAGCTAGCTCTTGGGGTGTGAGTTAGGCCTAAGACCTAATTTCACCCGATGTTGGGGTCCCCAAAATAAAAATTGTCACGCAGCAGATGCTAAGCACTTGGCGTGAGGTGGGGTGTTAAAGAATGAAAAAAGTCCCAGATCGGTGGTTAATGAGATGGGTGGACTCCTTATAAGTCTTGGGCAATCCTCTTCCCTTTGAGCTAGCTTTTGGGGTGTGAGTTAGGCCTAAGACCTAATTTCATATAGGAAATATGGAAGGAAAAATAATATCTTTAGAAAATGCTCAAGTTTATTATAGGCTACTTAAGGCCACTTGAGATGATTACAATCATCAACTACATCACTATTTATACTACTCAAAATAGAAAATAAAAAGTCTTGGACAAATAACTAAATACATGTATCACAATTTACTAGAAGATGTACTACGAATTCTAAATAGACTTCTTAAAAAACTAAGAGACAATTTCGGAAGACTAAACATTGATGCATTAATTCCAACACCCCCCTTAATGCATTTTCTTGATAACTCCAATGTGTTTTCGAAGATAGCAAAATTTTTCTCTAGGAAGTGATTTGGTGAAGATGTCATCAAGTTGTTATCCTGTCTGACAACAATGCAACTGAATTTCGCCTTTCTCTTGTGCTTCTCGGTTAAAATGATACTTGATGGAAATATGATGTGATCTTTCATGGCTGACTGGATTCTTGGCAATCGCATTTGCTGACTTGTTATCACAATACAGAACAGTCCCTTTTTTTTGTTTTTCACCAATGTCTTCAAATATTCTCCTAAGCCAAATAGCTTGAGAAGTAGCCTCGGATGCTGAACCATATTCTACTTTGGTAGTGGATTGAGCAACAACACTTTGCTTTTTTGATAACCAATAACAAATGCTTGATCCAAATTAGGAACCATAACCAGAAGTACTCTTCATGTCATCTATACTTCCAGCCCAATCATTATCAGAATAACCAATTAAATTCAAATCTCCACCAAATTTGTACATTATCCCATAATCCATTGTTCCTTGAAAGTAGCGTAAAACACGCTTTACAGCTCCAAAATGCACCTGGCTTGGTTCTTGCATGAATCTTGAAAATAAACTAGCAGCAAACATAATATCTGGCCTTGTTGAAGTAAGATATAGCAAACTTCCAATCAAACTCCTAAAAAGTGAGCTATTAACTTTCTTTTCTCCATCATCTTTTCTAAATATCTCATTTGCTGCTAATGGTATGGCCACATGAATTTTTGAAGAATACTTTTAGTATACTTATTTTGAGCAAAGAAAATTCCTTCTTTCACTTGAGAAACTTTGATGTCCAAGAAATAATTTAGCAACCCAATATCACTCATTCATAAGCTTTCATCATATCTTGTTTGAAATTTTGCATCATCTTTACGTCATTTCTTGTAAAGAGCAAATAATCCACATAGAGACAAACAATGATAATGCTGCCATGTTCTTTCTTCACATACAAAGTGGCTTCACTTTTACTTCTCTGAAAATTATTTTTCAGAAAGTATGTATCAATTTCATTGTACCAGGCTCTTGGAGTTTGCTTCAGCCCGTAAAGAGCTTTTTTTTAGCCTATACACCTTTTCTTCTCCACCTTGACCAAACAATCCTTGAGGTTTCTCAACATAAATGTCTTCATCAAGTTTTCCATTCAGAAATGTTGATTTAACATCAAGTTGAAATATCTTCTATTTCTTTTGTGAAGCAACAACAATTACAGTTCTTATTGTCTCAAGACAAGAAAATGGAGAGAAGTTTTCATAAAAATAAATACCTGATTTTTGCGTGAAGCCTCTAGAAACCAACCTTGCTTTGTGCCTTTGAATATCTCCTTCCTGATTGAGTTTGATTTTGTAAATCCATTTTAGGCTTACAACTTCTCTTTCTCTAGGAATACCCACAAGTTCCCAAGTATTATTATTTTTCAATCATTTGAATAATTTCTTCCAAACATCATGCTTTATTGCTTCTTCATAATTATCTGGCTCAACACCGGAAAAATTACATCTTTGATAAGTGTCACTCAATATTTTTGTTACTCTTGGGGGCGGTTCTTCATTATCTGAATCTGGGATCTCTCCCCCATGAGAGACATCTTCATCTTTCTCATCCTCTTCTTTATTTGAAGATATGATAGCAGTATTCTCTATCTTTTTATCCACCCAATTCCATGTTGTTTTGTCATCAAAAATGAAATCTCTACTAACAACAAGTTTGTTAGTTTGACATCGAGAAGCCTATATCATTTTTTCACATCACTATAATCAAGAAAGGCAAATTTTTGAATTTTTTCATCCAATTTTGTTCTTTTCTCAGCAGGTACATGAGCATAAAAAATACACCCAAAAATTTAAAATGACTTATAGAAGGTTTAATTCCACTCCAAGCTTCAACTGGTGTCTTGTCCTTTAGTGCCTTTGTTGGACACCTGTTAAGGATGTGAACTGCTGTATAAACTGCTTCTGCACAAAAATATTTTGGCAGCCCTTTCTCTTTCATCATTGTTCTATTTCTTCTTTCAGATACACCATTTTGTTGCGCAGTATACCCTGCTGTTAGTTGCTTCTGAATGCCTTCATTTTTGCAATATTGTTCAAATTCTCGACTTGTGTACTCACCTCCTCTATCACTGCGAATGGTTCTGATGCTGAACCTTTTTGCTTCTCAACAAGGGCTTTATATTTTATGAATGTAGCAAATGCTTCTAACTTTTGTTTCAAGAAATAAACCCAAGTCATTCTTGAGAAATCATCAATAAAGATTAGAAAATACCTTTGACTTCCAAGAGATGGAGTCTTCATTGATCCACAAATGTCAGTATGAATTAGTTCCAAAAGTATATTTGCTCTCTAAGACACCCCTTTTGAAAAAGACTTCCTGTGTTGCTTTCCCATTATACAACTTTCACATGTATCCACCTCATTATGTATCTCAGGAAGGCCTTGCACCATGTCCTTTTGCTTGAGAAACTTTAAACCATGAAAATTCAAGTGACAAAATCTTTTGTGCCAAAGCCATGAATGATCTACAATTTTATTTTTTAATCCATTGTAATGAAATTGCAAAGGGAAGTTTTATTTTTATCATCTTTACTTCAACAATGACTTGATTTGGCTCAATTTTATCATAAATCCTGCAATAAACATATCTAAAAACAAGAGAATAACCATTTTCCATGAGTTGACCAACACTAAGCAAATTTTCTTCCAAGTTAGGAACATAAAGAACATCATGAATTTGCTTACCACATCCTTTCATGTTGATCGAAATAGTACCTTTACCTTTCGCATCAACTAAGGCTCCATTCCCCATCTTCACTTTAGTAGTGATGCTATTATTAATTGAGAGGAAAGTCTTTTCATCTCCAGTCATGTGATTACTACAACCACTATCAACATACCATTCATTGCTTTTTGTTGAAGCATCAGATTTATAAGCAAAGAAAATGTTTCTTCCCTTTCTTCCTCCTATTTTTAACAAAAAATTTATTGCTTCCGTTTCTTGTGTCAACAATCCTTTTCAACATGGCCAAACTTTTTACAAAAGTTACATTGAGGCTTGCCTTTGTGCCAACATTTTTCTTCATTGTGATTAGTCTTTTTGCAAACTTTACAAAAAAGACTAGAGTTTTTCTCGCCATTTTCTTCAACCTTCGTGGAAGAACTATCATGATCCTTCTTCTTTTTTGGCTTGTGAATTTTTCTTCTGATGTTTTTTTGAGAAATTTTGAGAATTCTCATTTATTTTAGACTGGAAGGCCGTCTCTTTGGGTTGATCTTCACAAAAACATCTTCGCTTCTCGTGTGCACGAAATGATCCAACTAGCTATTTGATGGAAAGCTTAGAGAGATCTTTCGTCTCCTCAGTGATAGCAACGATGTACTCATACTTTTCTGTGAAACTAATTAGAATGTTTTCCACAACTTGTTGGTCATAAATTGTATCACTATGATTTCCCATTTCATAAACAATATTCATGACTCTTGTGCAATATCCATCAATTTTTTCAGATTTTATCATCTTTAAATTTTGAAATTCTCTTCTAAGAGTTTAAAGATTTATAGTGCATACCTTTTCGCCACCATACACCTCAATTTCCAGAAAATCCCAAGCTTCCTTTGCAGTCTCACAAGTAGCAATTTTTGCAAAATAAGCTCTTAAGACTACCATTTGGATGTTGCTCAAGGCTTTTGCATCTTTACAATACATAGCCTCAAGATTTTTCATCTATACTGCTGTAAGATAACCATCGTTTTCTGGCTCTTCAAAGCCCTTTGCAACAATAGTCCACAAACCTTCAGCTTTCAAATGTGTTCTCATTCTTATTTTCCAGTATTCAAAATCAGTTCCATCAAAAAATGGAGTAAGAACAATTGAAGAATAAGCACATTCATTTGTTTTGGATGCCATTTTGTTTCTTCACCTAACCCCATAGTAAGAACGAAAACCTGCTCTCGATACCAATTTGTAGGAAATATGGAAGGAAAAAAATATCTTTAGAAAATGATCAAGTTTATTATAGGCTACTTAAGGCCACTTGAGATGATTACAATCATCAACTACATCACTATTTATACTACTCAAGATATAAAACAAAAAGTCTTGCACAAATAACTAAATACATGTACCACAATTTTACTACATACATGTACTACGAATTCTAAAGAGACTTCTTGAAAAACTAAGAGGCAATTTCGGAAGACTAAACATTGACGCATTAATTACAACATCAAGAAGGTCCAAAGTGATTGGAACTTGGGAATTACCACCTAATTCAGCATCCACGCCAGTGATATCAAGAACACTTGGTTTAGCTCTTGCATTGTGGTTCTTGTTATCACACAGTGCCTAGATATACTTCTCCAGTAAACTTTTTCATATATATCGAAGCCCCACATAAATGACCTATGGCAGGAAAGATAGAGAAATATGTTATTATCCCAAAAAAACATTAAAACCTAAAAATGACCAGACCCCCAAAAAAGAAAAGCAAATAAAACCTCAAAAACTGTACTAGGAAACAAACCTGTGTTCCTCTTCTGTCCAAGTAGTCCCTCGTCACCATTTAAAATCTTCTTTCGTATTTTGGTTGGCATTGCTTTCTATTTGTGGATAATTAGGTTATGGAGCACGTCTAGAATCGATGGCATCAATATATTCTAAGAGTATATTGTAGTGATCCCTGATCTCATCAACTGATTTTCCGGGAAGTGCTTCATCCATCTTCCTGAATATATTGTTATCGTTAAATTATATTGCTAGGATATTCTCAAAGATCTTATCCTCCTCCCTATTCTACAATTAGCTATTGCAGGTCCGATTGGTGCTCATTTTCTTTTAGATCTACAAGGAAAGATAAAGCATCAATAAGGAATGTACTTGAAGGGGATTCAGAAAACAGATGAGTGTCAATCATGGGAGGAACCACCTTGTAGGAAGAGGGTTCGGATGAACCCCGTTCGGCAGAAAATTATATTATTTTTATAAGGTTAACATAATTTTAAATGTATGTATAGTAGATGTCGAACCCCCTTAAACTTCACTATGTGTCTAATTGTACAGATTTTGGAACTCTTCATTGAAAATTTTGGCTACGCCTCTGGTGTCAATATATGACAAAAGATACCGTAAATATCGGACATCTAATAAAAGCTTTTTGTACCCCCTGACATTTAGTAAAAAAGGCAATCACAGCAATACATGCATGTATTCTTTTAAATATGCTATGGATACTAAGAGAAGTAATATGTGACTAGTAAAACGAACAAACATGAAGATACAAGTGGTATTCTACCCAAATAAATTCCCAGAGATACTTGCGATTTGGTATTGTTTAGTCTTAAAGACAATTTAGTTCATTCTCTTTCTTTGTTGACTTTGTATATTGCCTAAATGAGGCCTTTTATTGTAGTGATGTAATGGTTGAACCCAAGATGTTTTATTTGACTTAGATGATTTAATATGTGACATATTCTACACTTCTTATAAATCTATATTGCTATATTATGTATGTGAAATAAAAGTAGAAGTCTATGTATTACTTCTTATACGAGAAGTCTATGTATACTCGCTAATTATATACTATGTGCATGCGAGAGATCTAAGTATACCTCAATGTAGAAGTAGTTTAAAAAGTTGTAATTTTTTGCTAATTTAACCTATGAAATGTAATGACGAATGATAAGAGGTTAATTTTAGTCCTCTTCGAGGACAACGACACCGGTTACTTCTAGGGGTACTCACCGGATGTGACAAACTTTGTATCAGAGCATGAGGTTGAATATATTTCGAATTGATGTCTCATTAGACCACATCTATGTTGTTTCTATTCAAAATTGTGAAGCGCACCACACTTATCAGTGAGAAGCTATATGGTGTTTCAGAAATTCTCATTTTTCTTGGTAATCCAACGTCGAGCCTCTAGAGTGTACTTTATGTGTGCTTTCACCTAAACCTTTTATTGTGGTTATAGATATGAATACTCAAAGGGAAGCTACACGAAGACTTGATGAAGAGATTGCTAATGCGGGAGTTCCTCCCTGTGGCAACCAAGATCCTCCTCTTGAAGAAGTTCGTAATGATGATCAAGTTCTGGCAATTCCTCCGGATTTGTCAGATGGGGACATAAGGGTATCCTTCCTCCAAATGGCCCAAGCCATTACTACTCAAGCGCAAGCCGTCACTACTCAATCTCAGTCCATGACGGCCCAAGCTAACCGGGAGGTGGTACCCCGAGGAAACCAACATGTTAGCACCATGGCCTCACTCTTGAGGGATTTCACAAGGATGAATCCCCCTACTTTCTGTGGGTCCAAAGTGGAGGAAGACCCCCAAGAGTTCATAGGTGAATTCTACAAAATCCTCTATGCTATGGGGTTGACTACTAGTGAAAAGGCCGAGTTAGCCACCTACCAACTCAAGGATGTGGCCCAAACTTGGTATATCCAATGGACTGACAATAAGCCTTTGAGGGTGGTCCAGTGACATGGGATATTTTTGAAAAAACTTTTCTTAATAGGTTCTTTCCAAGAGAAAAGAGGAAAGCTAAGGTGGAGGAATTCGTCAACCTTCGTCAAGGAGGTATGAGTGTGCTGGACTACTCGTTGAAATTTACTAAGTTTTCAGAATATGCTCCTTCATTGGCTTCCGACCGAGGCATGAGATGAGCCGCTTTGCGATGGGAGTGTCCGATGACTTGAAAGAAGAATGTCGTTCTGCTATGCTATATGATAATATGAAAATTTCTCGTCTCATGGTTGATGCTCAACAAGTGGAGGAGGCAAGGGTTAAGAGGAAGAGTAGAGATGCCAATAGGGAAAAATCATTTGATGGTGGTTCTTCAAAGGGTAGGCTTCACGAACCACATTAATCTTCCTACCCACTGATATATTATTTTGGAGTCTGAAATGTAAATTAAACATTTTAAATCATCCTAAAACTAGAATAGTATGTAATACCTCACCAAGAAGGTCAATGAATTGCTTAGACAAGACTCTTGATCTTAGCTTCTTTTATTTTCTATTTAGAATCCTGTTTGTAGGCAACTAGATCATCTATTGGAATAAAGTCCTATGGATATTAATAAGTATGTAATTATTACTGGAAATGAATCCTTTCAAAAATTATGTCATGCCAATGAAATTGGATTTTGAGAATCTTAAATTTGGGCAAGGGAGTTCCTCCAATGTGTCAATGTATTAGGTGTAGTTGGACTACATTGTTAAATATTATAGTCGGAGATTGTAGATCTAGGCATGCATTCCTAGATATGTTTTACTGTGGAAACAAAACCACGGGTTTGAAAACTACTTTCCTGACCTTTTATGGATGCTAATTTGCAATGGTGTTGTCATACATGTCTCCCCTAGTAAAATTATTGCATGTTTTATGGATCGTAGTTCCAACCCCGGAGGGGGGGGATTACAAAGTTGTACTATATTGATGATAAGAATCATGGCTTGTGAACTTATATTTTTGGGTTTCAGTACTTAGTATACTAAGTTATGCAACTCATATTGCCCCAAATTGACAAATAAAAAGATGCATGGACATTAAACTTATCAAATTGATACATAATGTATGGGGTTGGACTATCTTAGTCCTTTCATACATATCATGTAGCAGAAAGTTCTTAATGCACAGAAACAATGACTATTTTGTCCCTCAAACAATTGTAAAAAACAAAGCAATTGCAAATGTTTTTATTTTTGAAATATTTCAACCAAAATCCTCATGTCTAAAGCAGATTAAGAGTAGATAAGGAAGAGCAGTAATAGTCAGAATCAGAACATTTATTAAAAACAAGTAACTAAGCTGGAACCTTCATCATCAACGACAAGGGTCTAGACTGCGCTATACTCCATCATAAAAGTAGGATGAGGTAATTGAGCTGGAGCCTGCCCTGCAGTTGCATAACAGGACATTCCGATTTGAGCAGTTGGTGCTATCCCAGCATCAGAAGTTGGTTCCATCCCAACATCATTTTCTTCGTCCATGGGGTGATTGAGTAATGCTTTAATTTCACTCCCAATTCTAGGGATAGATAACCGGAAGTTCCACTGCTGGAATCAACATTTACAAAAGCATTTTCTCCTGAGAGTTCTCCTATGAGTTCTTCTGTCATCTGCTCAGCATCGGTTATTTCTCGATGACACATGCTCTCACTGCTAATTTCTGGTAATACTTGTGATCCCTCGCAAACAGGTCCAATCATGTTTACAATAATTGGAACTTGGTAAGTACCACGAATTCAACATCCACGCCAGTTATATCAAGAACACATGGTTTTTTGGTCTTGATCTTCTGTTCCATTTCTTGTTTTCTTCAACGTGCTTGAAATACTTCAGGGCATGGGAAGCCACTTGCTTTGCGGTTCTTATTATCACACTATGCCTAGATATACTACTTCTCGAGTAATCTTTTCCATATATATATAAGCACCGGAGGAATAATCTATAGAGGAAAGATAGAGGAATAAGTTATTGTCCCAGAAAAACATTAAAACATAAAAATGACCTCTGTTCCTCCTCTGTCCAAGGAGTGCCTCTTTGGAATTTAACATCTTCTCTCATATTTTGGTTGGCAGTGCTTTGCAGCTATGGATATTAGGCAATGGATCGCGTCCAGAATCAATGGCATCAATATCTTCTAAGAGTATATTGTAGTGATCCTTGATCTCATCAACTGATTTTCCAGGAAGTGCTTCTTCCATCGTCCTAAATAGATCGTAATAGTTAAAGTTTATCACTAGGTTATTCTCAAAGACGTTATCCTCCTCCCTAGTCCATAAGAAGTTATTGCAGGTCCAATGGGTTCTCATTTTCTTTTAGATCCTCAAGGAAAGGTCATGCATGAATACGGAAAGTACTTGAAGGGGATTCAGAAAAAGAATGAGTGTCAATATATGACAAAAGCAACCATAAATATCGGCTGTCTAAAATAAAATTTTTTGTAACCCCTGACATTTACTGATAAAAAACAACCGCAGTAGGAGATGTATTATTATAATAGTTATGGCTACTAAGTGAAGTAATAAATGTGGTAAAACAAACAATCATGAAGATACAAGTGGTATACTACCGACATAAGTAGCTAGAGATAAAAAAACACATTATGAAAGCATCTACGTTTTTACCTTTTCTACCAGATAGAAGGTCTTATAGTAAGAAGAAGGCAACTAATTGTCAGTTAGACTAGAAAAAATTATTTCAGTGAAACATGTATTTCTATTCTTGTTAGTGACACAAAATTAAAAGATCTATGGCCTTGTAGCACATAACGGTAAATAAATACCCTCCATCAAACACATGTAATCAAAAGAAATCGATCCTCATTTGGTTAGCGTTTCAAGATAAAACATTATTCTAGAGTAATACCTGAACAACTTTCTCTCCTGAAAAAATTTAGAAATTTAACAATACGAATGTAAACAATATCGAATAGGAAAGTGTTATTTTGCATTCCTTCATATTCTACCCCATAATCCAAGCGTAAGTCAATTACTATTATGCTTCCAATACCGTCTCTCCGTTATCATCTTGTTATATTTATGAAATTTGAAATAACAAATCGAAAAGGAAAAAGCCATGTACCTTTGTCACACAATATAACTATTTAAAGCTAGTGAATGTGCCATGAAAAATTATATCCAAGACAACAAATCAAAAGGAAAGCTATACAAATTCTTATTTTCGCTTTTTGAAAAACATTCAAATCTCTAGTCATTAACTATCTACAACATAAGGCATTTTAAAGAAGAGTAGAGGCCATGATATTCATCTCTTCAAAATCTACCTCAAAACCAATATCCAAATTAATCATTTTCTGATTGTCTGCAAATTTGTTCATTTGAATGGAAGATCTATATAACCAACAACAATTATCTAGTTAATCCCACAAGTGAGGTACAGATGGGTATGGTATAGTGTACATAGACCTTCTCCCTACATTTGGAGGAGTTGAAATTAGTACTATTATGGAAATATACATTTCTTGGTGAAGGGGTCAAGTTTTTGCCCTTATTCTACTCTAATTGTACTTGTCAAAAAAAAGTATGAGTTGTATCTATATATACCTCTATTATGAGAAAAATAAACGACGAGAAAGGAAATATATTATTTTCTTACCCTAAAATCCTACATGGTATTAGAGCAATCAGATTCATAAAAATTGAATCCCCAACCTCTTTTTTTCCAAGATGCGTGATACTACGCCTTTTTCTAGCAAAAGAGGAAACCCTATACACTCAAATGTAACCCCACCTCACATGTAGTTCAATAATAAAAGTCACCATTTCCAAAGGGAGTTATCCTTGATGAAGAAAAATTCTCATTATGGTCTCAATTGATGGATATGTGTATCGAAGCTCGAATAAAGGTTGGTTACCTAACTGGTGTAGCAAAGAAACCCGAACAAAGTGACTCAGGTTATGCAATATGGATTACACAGGACAATAAGGTGAAGAATCGGTTGATTGACTCGATGAGTCCCACCCTGATGCGGTGATTTATTAGTCTTTCAACAAACAAAGGAAATTTGGGAAGTAGTTGCCAAAACTTTCTATGATGGTTCTGAAGAAACCTGATTGTTTTAACTATATAACAAATCCTTCACCGTTATGCAAAACAGAAAACCCTTGTCCATGTACTATAATGAGTTTGTTGCTATTTTTCATGAAATTGATCACTGAAAAAATATGCACGATGAATCTATTGAGGGTATTCTTCAGATGCATTCTATGATGGCTAGTCTACAAGTTCATATATTTATTAATGGACTTGATGCAGAATTAATATTTTTTAAAGAAAATTACCACTAGACAGTGTTTAGCGACCTTGTATTAAACATAAAAATTATCAATAGGGACAAGTACAAGAAAGGGGAGCTAGACTTTTCTTTACTAATCCTAATGAAATACCTAACTTGTGGTACCTAACAAACATGATGAAAATAAGAGCTAAAGAGAACTAAGTATTTTTTTATCACCACAGAGTTTGTAATACACTCAGTGATAATATCACAAATGAGGATGCTTAAATAATGTAAAAATATGTTAATCAAGAAGAAAGTTTAGTTATCAGTCTTAAACTTTTTATTACAAAAGAATGAATTAAAAACATTAATTGCCCATCAAAAGTAACTTGAAGTATTTTTCTTTTGTTATATTCTTCAAACATATCAAACGACACTTGATAATTCATACCGTCTTCATGGATTTATTGGGTTCGTGGTGAGATTTTAATAAAGCATCCAAAGCCTGACCTTGGAAGTACATATGTGTATGTCTAAATAGAAACTCAACAGAGGCAGACTATTGGCAGTCCTCGACTAATTCAAAGAGTTATGCCATGGTTGTTCATCGTAGCAATTTTCTTTAAGGTTGAACTCAGTCATTTAGTAAGCCTACTTGGATTATAGATAGTGGGGCATTTGATGACATTACCAAAGATCCAAGAGAATTACAATTATTTAAACCATCTTCTCAACCATTTATTTCTACGCTAATTATTGTACTTCTCCAGTTATTGGAGTAGGACCAGCTCTCTTAACAGATGCTTCAATACTTGACGTTGTTTTAGTTGTACCTACTCGAGATCGTAATTTTCTATTTGTTAGCCAAGTTACCTCCTGTCATAATTGCACAGTAACCTTTTGACCTCTTTTTTTGTTTCCTTCACTATATTCCGACTCGGGGGACTCTTTGTTACGTTGTTAAGCGACCTATATCTAGTTTCTGAAATTGACTTAAGGTTGAGAGAAGAAATTCGGACATGCATTTGCGCACATACAAGGTTGAGAAAGCATGGGACCATGTATGGTTATGCAATAGAAAGCTCAGACATATCTCGTTTCCTTATCTTCAGAAACTCAAACAAGATTTGTTTTTAGTGTTAGATAACTCAGTTTTTCATTTTTCCATTTGTGAATTAGCGAAAAAATCATCGTGTTCCATATTTACCAAGTTTGAATAAATTTTCTGAACCTTTTGCTATTATACATTCTGATATTTGGGGCCTGCGAAAGTTTAAACTCTATCACAAGCTTGTTATCTTATAACTTTCATAGATAATATACTAGGATGACATGGATATCATTACTTCGAAAGAAGAGTGATGTGTATATGGCATTCAAATATTTTTATAATATTGTATACACTCAATATCGATGACCAATTCTTTGTTTGGCAATCTGACAATATCATGGAGTTTATGAAATCTAATATTGACGAATACGTTCGGCAATAAGGTTTACGATATCATACATCCTACACATACACACCGCAATAGAATGCCTAGTTGAAAGAAAAATAGATAGATTATGGAGATTGTCTGTGCATCTCTCTTTTGCATGACTATGCAAACTTTTTATTTGCGGGAAGCGGTTAAGCCTCTGGCTTATCTTATTAATCGGGTTCAATCTTGAGTCATTAATTTTGAGACTCTGCAGCAAAATCTCTATTCTCTTTGTTCTCATCCACATCTTATAGAGCCAATGGAGATTTGTTGCACATTATATACCCACATTCCCATAGCTCTACGAGGAAAATTGGATTTGTTTGAGTCAGAACCATATTATCAAGGTGGAGTGAGACCCTCATCTCTTCTGGGGGGGAAAATGACATAGAAGAGACTAAGATGAATAGAGATTTAGGGGGAGAAAATAAGTTCTTGGAATTAAAATTTCACGACGAAAGATTAAATGCACATACATATATCTCGACTCAAGACATTGTCACACATGAACATAATGAAGGAATCAGGGAAGAACGAGATAACTATAAGGAAGTTACAAATGAAGACAATTAAGGAATTATTCCAGAAAGTACAACCATAACTCCATTAACCAATGAACTATTTCAGAATGTTCTACTTGATCATATACCTTAGGTACCTCTTAATTACTCATCAAATGAGCGTGAAACTATGTCTAATGATTCTTATCTTCTACTTCCCGTTATCCAATAAGAAAAACTAAGGGTATACCGAGAATACAATATGAACACGATCTTAATGCTAATTGAAAATATCATATTAGCAATTATACCTCCAGAAAAAGATTTTCAACCTCATATGCTCTAAATGTTAATCAATTTTCCTAAGTGTCTATTCCTAGAGGTATGCAGGAAGCATTAGCAGAATCACAGTGGAGGAAAGCATGAATAAAGAAATGGAGACCTAGTGGAGAAATTGAACTTGGTAATTGGTTCCTCTATTTTAAGGTAAGAGGATTGTAGGGTGTAAATGGGTGTATATTGTAAAGCTTAAAGTAGATGGAAGTATGGAAGGTACAAGGCGAGGCTGGTAGAAAAAGGATACATGCAGAAACATAGAGTGGACTATTAGGACACATTTGCACCAGTGACTAAACTTAATTCTATTTGTATCCTTATATCCATTGCAGCAAATAGATGATGGACACTGAAACATTTTAAGTGAAAAATGCATTCTTATATGGTGACTTGGAGGAAGAGGTTTACATGGATCTCCCACAACGAATAATGCAGGAGCACACTGTAACATTCCGAAAATTCAAGACCTAATCTAGAGCCTCACAAGTTCATTTAATGTTTATTATACTATTTTAAGACCCAAAATAGTGTGTATAAGTCATTTGGGAACTTTTAGAGCCAAGACGTCAAGGAGCGTCCATGACGTCCGGAAACTAGCTAAATTGAACTAGTTGACGTTGTTATGTTTGGTGAAGTTTTTGAAGGGTCAAATGAACTCTAATACATGTAAAAATACTTTAAATAGGTAAAATGTAGTATATAGGGTCTAAAAAATTGATAACGACTCCTCAAGGACCACCCGAAGGGTCCTTGAGGAGGACCCCAACATGGGTAAGCAGGCTGCCAAAGCAGCCTGTGCGAAATCAAGAATCAAGGAGCTTCTGCACGATGTGCAGACCAGACGAGGTCCACTGCCTCAGTTCACTTTTCAATAATAACATTGGGAATTCGCCTCGCGACGCGGAGTCACTTTCAAGATTCGTAAAAATCGTATTTTAAGCATGGTGACTTCACAAAAAGACCATTTAAGTGAGGGGTCTTTTGGAAAATTTAGGGGGTGATTATATATTGCCTAAGGGTCAGTTTTAAGTCAATTTTCACAAAAGTTAACTTAGTTCCCAAAACAAACCCAAAAATTCTCATATCTCTCTACTTCCACTCTACCTAAATCCTCCATTGACGAAAGAACAATGCGTTAAGAAGAAGACTGATTTCGCTATGATTTCACCTAGATTTCCTAGATTAATCTTCATTAAGGTATGAGTTCTTCACTCTTTGGATTCCTTTCCCCAAGAGGTCCTTCCAAAGTTGATTTCGAAATCACCCAATTAAAAGAGTTTTCCTATTCTAATAGGTTTTCTTCTAAACTTCAAATTGATGATAGATTGTGAATGCATATGAAGAATTAAGTGTATTGTTGGTCAATTTATGTTAATTGATTCAATTTCATGTAGATCAAGTCCATTTCCCAAATTCCCCAAATCTTGGATCTTGCTTAGGAATTGATGGGAATTGATGAATGTATTGATTGTTAGATTTGTTTTATCTATTATAATTCATCTATGGACTGTCTAGGGTAAATAATTATTGGTATTATATCTATTTTTTGAAGATTTAATGATGAACCCTAGTTCCCCTAACCCTAAGTTATGAATTGAAGCTAATTGCGATAGTGATGATGCAATTGATCTAGTTATCATATTATTTACTATTAAATGATGTTACTACACCTATTATTGGATGAAATTGGTTGGTTGATGGTAAGAAAATTATGATTGCTTTTGAAGGAGATTGGGTAAGTCTTTATGATCATAACCTTTACTCAATTATTATGGCTTGTAAGTGATGATGTAGTTTAATTGAAGTATGCCTTGTGATTAGCCTAAGTAGGTGTTGGTATGATGTTGAATTGAAATGTCTTGATTATGTAATTGTGAGATTATGCTTAAGATGTAATGATATAAGGTGGTTTATTAAGTACCTATGTGCCTTACTATGATGTAATGAGGTTAATGTGCTAATATCCCATATGAGGGTTGTATTGAAAGCATGTTCTCATGCAATTCTTATTGAGCTAATGACTATGACCTAAACTAATCTATGATTTTTGAAGAAA
This sequence comes from Solanum pennellii, assembly GCF_001406875.1. Taxonomy (NCBI): domain Eukaryota; kingdom Viridiplantae; phylum Streptophyta; class Magnoliopsida; order Solanales; family Solanaceae; genus Solanum; species Solanum pennellii. Next base: position 12,808,201 of record NC_028645.1, on the reverse strand, counting down.
GAAATTTCAAAAAGGGAATTAGCTTAGAACTGAGTGAACTTGAAAATAAGAGGTGTTGGCTTCCCATGGAGGAAGATTCACCATATAGTTTCATTTATGGTGTTGACTCCCCTCTGAGGGACACTCACCTTATGGATTCTTATGAGATGAGGGCTACAATTGCCAACAGTTATGAAGAGGGTTCAATACATATCTCCTAGTACTTGAACTATGTTTCCACCATAGGAATACTAAGCTAGTGGATCCACTTTAGATGCTAGGTATATGTTTGGTTCTACTTTGGCCGGTAGAACACCTTGTTTTGGTTTAAGGTTTCACAACACCTGATTCCACACTTAGATCTTATGGTCTATGTCGGTTAAGGTATGTGTTTGCTAAAATAAAATTAAGTAATGATGTGAACACTAACTTGGATGACTTAAGGGGTTGACTTAGTGTAGGTAGGGGTATGGGACTCTACCTAGTCATTGCAATAGTTGGATTTGAGGGATGTCCTAGAATGTAATCACCCTTGATGAAAATATAGATACAAAAATGAAATTACAGTCCTTCTTAGGATTAGTAAACCAAGTAAGGGAATACATACATAAATTAGCAGAACATCTAAAACCATGACACAAAAAACATAAGAAAGATGTCGAATATTATTTTGAAAATAAAGATAAAGAACATATAAGACATATCAAAAACTTATGTAAGAAACTGCCGAAACTATATTTTCCCAATGAAAATAAATCATTTACTTATATTGTTGAAACAGATTCAAGCAATCACAGTTATGGAGGAGTTTTAAAATATAAATATGACAAAGAAAAAATAGAACACCATTGCAGATATCACTCAGGATCTTATGGAGAAGCACAAATTAAATGGGAAATAAATAGAAAAGAATTGTTTGCACTATATAAATGTCTATTAGCATTTGAACCACATATTGTGTACAATAAATTTATTGTAAGAACAGACAATACAAAGGTAAAATGGTGGATAACCAGGAAGGTACAAGATTCAGTTACAACAAAAGAAATAAGGAGATTAGTATTAAATATATTAAATTTTACATTTACAATTGAAGTAATCAAGACTGATAAAAATCTTGTTGCAGATTACCTCTCCAGAGAATACAATGGAAAAAATACTAGCTACAATGAAAATACTTTGTCAAAAAATGGAGAAGATAGAAAACGAAGTACAAATACTAAAAGAAACAGTTAAAACTCAGCAGCATGACTTAAAACATGCGGAGCTAAGTCAGCAGCATGACTTAAAACATGCGGAGCTAGAAGGTGACGTTGGGAAACACCTAAAAACCCATATCAAAATGATATATGCAGCTACAGGTAGCACATCTACAGGAGGATCAACTACAAAAAGGGAAGAAGGTAAGGACCGATCAAAGAAGAAAACCGTAGTAGTGACCAGACGAGATGATTATTAAATCATTATTGTTACATAATAAATAAGTATAATCTATTAAGAGGTTAGAAGGAATAAATTTTTTAGTGAAAACATGTTAAAATGAATTCCTATTTACTAGATGATGATGTTAATTACAAGATATTAATACTCTATATATTGAAAGGTCTTAATACAGATATAAAAAGAACAATTTATGAAAAATTATTGACATACGAGATAATAGAAGAAACAATCCAAGGCTAGGCAGAATTAATTATACCAGATCATTTTGACATATATTTATATGATGATCTAGAATTATTTATAGATCAATGATAGATTATTTATACTTACAATTCTGGAAAGAAACTAAAGAAGAGATAGAACTACTTGAAAAATTACTAATTGGTAACTTATACAAATATTTGAGAATCAGAGAAAATAAATATTTAGAATATATTACAAACAATTCTAATGAAATACAACGATTAGATCTACTTAAAAAAAATATTATGAAAAAATATTTATTCTTAAAATTATGAAGAATAATCCAATATCAAATAAAATAACTACCATAACAAAAACTAAGATAGAAAGAAGAATACGAAAGACACAGAAGAAGTTAAAAACTTTATATATAGAATATGAATTATTACAACTCACTAAAACAAATACTAGCAAGACAAACCTTTTGATAGATATAATTTCTAAAACAGAATATAAATATGTTGTTATCTGAAAAAACAATATGAACAAAGAAATATATAAGCAACAACTGATAGAAAAAATAGTTGAAAAAAGACAAGAGTTAAAAAACAGAAGAGGAAGACTAGAAGAAAATATGTTAGCAGGAGTATGTAATAAATCTATATTAGCACAAAGAAAAGTTATATTTATTCTAGAAATACAAATAGATTGCCTTGAATATAAATTACAACATGATATAAGTTACAACATGAATCATAATGAATAAAGAAGAATTTGCAGTAGACGAAAAAACATATGAAAATCAAGATGGATTAGTAATAAAAATAATATTTTCAAATCTAGGAAGACGATATAAAAAAATAGGAAATAACTTGTATTTAATGTTAGAAAAGGAAACAGCAAAATTAGAAGACAGTTTAACAGCTATGGTAAGAATAACAAAGGAAAACGAAGAAATAGATAAATCAAAAGAGATTGAAAAAATAAAAACACAAGCAAAACAGGAAGTACAACACCTAGAAGAAATAAAAAATATAAAAATAAGTGAATTAGAAAAAGAATTAGCTAAGCTAAAATTATTATATGAAACAAAACAAAAAGAAAAACAAATAGAAAAAGATAAAGAACTTGAATTGACTAATGAAATAAATAAGATGAAACAAAAATTAAATGAAAATCCTGAAATAGACGAAATAGACGAAACAAATGAATCAGATACAACGAACGATAAAAAATCAGAAATAAGTGATATAAGCGAAACATACACAGAAATCCTAGAACAAGTGAATAACCCAAAAAAATTAGAAATAAATACAGGGCATATAAATCAACCTAGCACATCAAGAGTTAAAACCCCAGATAATAGTCCTAGAAGTAGTCCCAAATGGACAGCACCAACTTATTATGCAGATAATTATGAACGATCAGATAGAACAAATGCAATATGGAATAGTAGATTAAATAAAAAATGGACGCCTAGACCAATAACTGAACAATATAACTTTTTAGATCTAGATTGTGTTATAGATATAAATAAAGCAATCTTACTATGGGTAGGAAATATATCTAAACAACTAATAGATAACAAAATAACAACAAAAGAAACGCCAGGATATATAGAAAGAACGTTTGTTGGAACAACAAAATTATGGATAGGAAATTTACCCCCAGAAAGTTTGGAAACACTTAGGAGTGATAAGAAAATAGATGGGTCTCCATCAACAACAAATATAGACATACTAGATAAATATGAATTACCAATACGAAATGAATTTGGTGGCATGACTACAGAAATAAAAGAACAAAATAGAGAAAAAATAATAAATAGACAACTTATGACAAAATTAGCTATATGTAAAATGTGCTATATAGAAGAATACACATGTGCATTTAAAGAATATTATTATAAAGCAAGATATGATATAAATGAGGCAAAAGAAATAAGACAACAATATTTTACAAAACTACCAGAACCATTTAGTACAAAAATAATTAAAGATTGAAACAATGAAGGATTAACAGATACTTTAGGAGTTAGAATAAAATTTCTACATCAGTGGTTTGTACAATTATGTGAAAACAAAAAAGAAAAAATAAAAATGGAGAAAGTACTAATTAAAAATCTAGCATGTTGTAAAGATAAAACAGCACCACAGTTTGGTTGTACAGATAAATATTATAAAAAACAAAGACCTAAAAGACACAAAAATTATAGAAAAACCAAAACTAGATATAAATACAAAAAACCAAGACAAAGATATTATGTAAAAAGTTATAAAATAAAAAGACCGTATAGACCAAAGCGGAAACTATCAGAATGTACTTGTTACAACTGCGGAAAGATAGGACATTTAGCTAGAGATTGTAAGTTACCTAAAAAACCAAAAGGAAAACAAATTGCAGAAGTAATTATAGATAATGAAGAATATATGCAGATAGATTACATAGACTATGAATTAAGTGAAAATGATAGTATGTATGAAGTATCGGATATAGAAACTGAATTAGAAGATGAAGAAACAAATATTGATCTAGATAATGATGTAATGAACGAAGAAATCTAATGTCTGAAGATGACATAAAAATAATATCCAAAGAAGACTATCAAAATGAAGAATTATAAGAACAAAAAATTATATTTGATAATACAATCTTTGAACAAATAAAAGGAAAAGAATTAGATTTAAGTGTTGAAAAAGTACTTGAAATACCTACTTTAAGAAATTGGTTTAGAAGATAAAAAGATGAATATTATGTAGTTAGCCAAAAAGAACACATCATAGATTGTAAATATACAAAAGGAAAAGCAAAATACCTATACTAAATAAGAGAATAATAAATAAAGAAATACAAGATATAAGAGCTAAAACACCCATAAAATACGTACACTTAGGAGGAACAGAAATATTGATAAAAGCTTGTTTTAGAGAAGGAATATATACACCTATTGAAATATATTTAGCAGATGATAGAATTATATACCCTATAGAAAAAAGCGTAATTAGTGCAGTAAAAGGAAACTTAATATACCAAAAATTTAAATTTATAATAAGTGTCAACTACTCAGTAGCATTAACAGATAGAAACATAGATAAATCATTAGTTCTATATTGGAAAATGTCTGGGATAGAACTAGCACCAGGCAGTAAAATATTTACAGCAAGATGTAAAAACTTATATATACTAACAACAAAACATAAAGTAACGGCAAGAAATAAAATTGATAAAATAAAAATAGAAAATCCTTTTGAAAGAATAATTACTATAATAGACAACAATGACTATAGCTACAAAGAAATTGACATAGAAGAAGATTTAGAAATTGTAAAAGAAAGATTGAGTACTTCAAGTGTACCAAATACATTAACTAGAACTACCTCATCAAGAACAAGCACATCTAAAAGGAACTATGAAATCCCACAAAATTTATTAGATAAAGAAGAGATAACACCATACCATTACTTTATAACAGGAATAATAGACCAAAGAAGATATAAAATTTTGATAAATACAGGACAAGAAGAAAATTACATAACAAGAGAATTAGTATTAGAAACAGAAATTATAAAAACAGGACACTTATGCCCTGGATTACCTAGTGAGATAGTAACCACAAATGAAGAAATAACAGAAAAAGAAATAATTATAGGAGGAATACCATTAATAATACCATTCAAAATCTACCAAGGAAACCAAAATATTACCTTAGGTATAAAATGGTTAGAAAAAGTCAAACCATACAATATAGAAAATGAACAATTAACAATAACTTGCCAAATAAGAAAATAATTATCAAAAAAACAAAATGAATAATGAAAATATATATACTTGCAAAAATTATTGTAGAAGGATACCACAACAGATATTATACCCCCATGATAGATACAGGAGCCGAAGCAAATATATGCAAATATAATTGTTTGGCAGAAGATAAATGGGAAAAAATAAAAACACCTATGGTAGTGACTGGATTTAATAATGAAGGTAGTATGATTACATATAAAGCAAAGAATATAAAAATACACATATGGGATAAAATACTAACAATAGAAGAAATGTACAATTTTGAATTTACAACAAAAGATATGTTATTAGGAATGCCTTTTCTAGAACGATTTTACCCACATATTATAACAAAAACACATTGGTGGTTTACTACACCATGCGGAAACAAAATAAGAGCAAAAAGAGTAAATAACAAGCAACGTAAACCTATAGAATGGATAAAAGCAAGTGAAAAAATAAACCAGGAAATGGAAAATATAAGTAAAAATCAAATAACACAATTAGAAATTATCATATTTACAATAGATAAAGTTAAAATAATTACTGAACAACTAGAATTATTATATAGTGAAAATCCATTACAAGGATAAGAAAAGCATAAGATGAAAGTAAAAATTGAATTAATAGATGAAAATAGTATAATAACACAAAAACAATTAAAATATAATTTTGATGATTTAGAAGAATTCAAAATGCATATAGATGAACTATTGAAGAATAATTATATACAAGAAAGCAATAGTAAACATACAAGTCCAGCATTTATAGTTACTAAACATAGTGAACAAAAAAGAGGTAAAAGTAGAATGGTCATAGATTATCGCAACTTACATGCTAAAACTAAAACATATAATTACCCAATACCAAATAAGGTACTAAAAATAAGACAGATACAAGGATATAACTATTTCAGTAAATTTGATTGTAAATCAGGATTTTATCACTTGAAACTAGAAGAAGAATCTAAACAGCTAACAGCATTTAATGTACCACAAGGATTTTATGAATGGAATGTTCTACCATTTGGATATAAAAATGCACCAGGTAGATACCAACATTTTATGGACAATTATTTTAATCAATTAGAAAATTGCATTGTCTATATAGATGATATATTATTATATTCAAAAACACAAGATGAACATATTAGGTTATTAGAAAAATTTATACACATAATTAAACATTCTGGTATAAGCCTAAGTAAAAAGAAAGAAGAAATTATGAAACCTCAGATAGAATTTCTAGGAATACAAATAGATAAAAATGGGATAAATATGCAAACCCACATAGTACAAAAAATAATCACCCTTGATGAAAATATAGATACAAAAAAGAAATTACAATCCTTCTTAGGATTAGTAAACCAAGTAAGGGAATACATACCAAAATTAGCAGACATCTAAAACCATTACACAAAAAACTTAAGAAAGATGTCGAATATTATTTTGACAATAAAGATGAAGAACATATAAGACATATCAAAAACTAGAATGTAGAACAAGGGTGGTGAAGTTTAACTTTCTAAATGAACACGTCTTAGAGTGGAAGGGGAGAAATTCTATTCCTAGAGGTCGTATCATTTCTTATATAAAAACTTGTAAAATGATCTCTAAAGGGTGTTTATACCATATTGTGAGAGTCAAAGATTTAGATTCCGAAGTTCCTCCCATAGAGTCGGTCCCCATAGTGAGGGAATTTCCAAAGTTCTTTTCTAATGATCTTTTCGGTATTCCTCCCGAATGGGAAATAAATTTTGGTATTGACATGCTACCGGATACCAACCCCATTTCAATTCCTTCTTATAGGATGGCTCCGACCGAATTGAAATAGTTGAAGGCTCAACTCAAAGACTTACTATATAAAGGAATCATTAGACCTAGTAGTTCTCCATGGGGTGCTCCAGTATTGTTTGTGAAGAAGAAAGATGGGTCCCTTAGAATGTGCATTGATTATCACCAATAAAATAAAGTCACTGTTAAGAAGAAGTATCCTCTCCCTTGGATTGAGGACTTGTTTGATCAACTCCAAGGGGAAAGCTACTTTTTTATGATTGACTTGAGGTCGGGGTATTACCAACTTAGGGTGAGAGGTGAGGATATACATAAAAAAGCATTTCAGACTAGATATTGCAACAATGAGTTTCTGGTAATGTCATTTGGTCTCACTAATGCCCCAACGTCATTTATAGATCTCATGAATACGGTGTTTCGAATTTACCTAGATTCATTTGTCATTATCTTCATTGAAGAAATTTTAGTACATTCAAAAATGAGGATGAACACATGAATCATTTGAGAGTGGTATTGCAAGTGTTGAAGGAAAACCAACTATTTGAAAGTATAGCAAATGTGAGTTTTGGTTGAGGTCAGCGGCGTTTCTTGGTCATATAATCTTTTGTGAGGGAGTTGAGGTTGATCCAAGGAAAATAGAGGCGGTCAAGAATTGTCCTATACCATTGACTCCAACCTACATTAGGAGTTTCTTGGGTCTAGCGGGATACTATATGAGCTTTGTGGATGAATTTGAGTCCATTGCATCTCCCTTGACTACCTTGACCCAAAAGAGTGTGAAATTTGAGTGGTCAGAGGCATGTGAAAGATGCTTTTGATTCTTGAAGGATAAGCTTACTTCCGCTCCAGTGTTGACTTTATCGGAGGGTATCAATGTCTTCGTTGTGTATTGTGATGCATCTCGAGTGGTTTTGGGGTGTGTTTTTATGCGAAATGGGAAAGTAGTAGCTTATGCTTCTAGACAATTTAAGGTGAATGAGAAGAAATACCAAACTCATGATCTTGAGTTAGCGGCCGTGGTGTTGCTTTAAAAATATGGAGGCATTACTTGTATTGTGTTCATGTTGATGTGTATACCGACCACAAGAGTATTCAATATGTGTTTACTCAAAACGATTTAAATCTCTTACAAAGAAGGTGGTTGGAATTATTGAAGGATTACGACATGAGTGTTCTCTACCACCCTAGCAAGGCCAATATGGTAGCGGATGCTCTAAGTCGTATGACCATGTGTAGTGTGTCTTATATAGAAGAAGCCAAGAAAGACCTAGTGAAAGATTTTCATGGGTTGGCTAGATTGGGTGTTAGATTGGAAGATTCTCCAAATGGTGGTGTTATGGTCCATCATAACTCTGAATCGTCTTTGGTGGTTAAGGTGAAGTCTAAGCAATACCTTGGTCCACCATTGATGGATATTAAGGACTCGGTTCTTGTTAAGCTTAATGAGTCATTCTCCTTTGGGGGGATGGTGCCTTGAGGTATCAAGGAAGGTTGTGTGTTCCCAATGTTGATGTCTTGAGAAACAGGATCCTTGAGGAAGCTCATGGTTCACATTTTCCCATTCTTTCGGTTCTACAAAAATGTACCATGACCTAAGGGAAGTGTTTTGGTGGGGATTCTTAAAAGGGGACATAACGGAATTTGTTGCAAAATGTCCAAATTGCCAACATGTGAAATCTGAGCACCAAAAGCCATGTGGTTTACTCCAAGAAATCCAAGTCCCTACATGGAAGTGGCAAGACATAAATATGGAATTCATGGTAGGTTTTCCTTGGTCACAAACGCAATATGATTCTATATGGGTGTTGTGGATAGCTTGACCAAATCTGCTCATATTATTCCCGTCAAGTCCACATACTCGGCCGAAGATTATGAAAGGATCTTGATAGATGAGATTATGTTTCACCATGGTATTCCGTTATCCATAATATCGGATAGGGTTGCACAATTAACATCTAGGTTTTGGAGGTCGTTCCAAAAAGGGTTGGTTACCAAGGTGAATCTAAGCACCACTTTTCATCCCCAAACGGATGGTCAAGCGGAGAGCACTATTCAAACCCTTGAGGATATGCTTAGATCTTGCATCATTGATTTCAAGGGAAATTGGGATAGAAATTTGCCATTGGTTGAGTTTTCACATAATAATAGTTACCATTATCTATAGTTATGGCTTCTTTCGAAGCCTTGTATGGTAGGAGATGTAGATCTCCAATTGGATGGTTTGAAGTGGGTGAATCTTCACTCTTTGGTACGCATCTGATTTATAAGATTTTAGATAGACCATATAATAAAGAACTGATTGAAAACAACCTATAGCCGGAGCCAAAAGTCTTATACCGACTATATTAGAAGAGACTTGGAGTTTTAGGGAGGTGATAATTTGTATCTAAAATTTCACCCATGAAGGGAGTGGTGAGATTTAGCAAAAAAGGTAAGTTGAGTCCTCATTATGTGGGACCTTATGAAATTTTGCAAAAGGTTGGAAAAGTCGCATACGAGATGAAATTGCCTAGTGAACTATCTTCGGTTCATCCAATTTCCATGTATCCATGCTTAAGAAGTGCATTGGCGATCCTGAGTTTATACTTCCTATTGAGGGTCTAGGTATGGAAGAGAACCTCCTTATGAGGAGGTCTGGTTGAAATCCTTGATAGACAAGTGAAGAGGTTGAGGAACAAGGAGGTTGTTTCCGTAAAGGTGTTTACCTAGTTGAGGAAGCAACATGGGAGACCAAGGTTGATATAAAGTCCCGTTATCTTCATCTCTTTGCTAATTTAGGTTAGTTATTCCTATTAATAATAAACATAATGAGTTTAATTTAATTTTCACTTGTTTTGCAAAGATATGCATTATATATGATAAAAGGTTTATGCTAAAATGAACTATCACGGAAAATTGCTCTTGTGCTTGAATTGCACTTATTTGTGTATTTGGTATGTTGTTTCCTTAATAATGTGATATTGATCATGTTGCTATGTTGAGAAAGGAACTTTGGCATAGTTGACTCTTTAATGATATGTTGAGCACATGTTGTTATGAGAAGGAAATTCCTCATGTTGTTATTTTGAGCTCCTATGTGTGAAAGTTGATGTTTTGAGTCATTTGTGTAAATGTCATGATTATGTGTTGAATGGAGTTGTGTAACACTCCTTGCGTTGTAACTCAGGTTAATGATGATGTTGTATATTGTTGGTTGGGATGCTAGTTCTATCCCTTCCCTTTTAAAAAGTTTACTGTCATTTGGGGACGAATGATCCTGGGGGGGGGGGGGG
>NC_028645.1:12764070-12797436 GCF_001406875.1 Solanum pennellii | reverse complement strand
GGGGGGGGGGGGGGGGGATAATGTAACATTCTGTAAAGTCAAGACCCAATCTAGAGCATCACAAGTTAATTAAATGTTGGTTATACTATTTTATGACTCAAAATAGTGTGTATAAGTCATTTGGGAACTTTTTGAGCCAAGACGTCAAGGAACGTCCATGACGTCCGGAAACTAGCTAAATTGAATTAGTTGACGTCACTAGGTTTGGTGAAGTTGTGGAATATTCTAATGAGTTCTAAAACTTTTAAAAATACGTAAATAGTTAGAATGTAGTATAGAGGATCTATATGTTTGATAACGACTCCCCAACGACCACCCTAAGGGTCCCTGAGGAGGACCCCAACATGGGTAGGTAGGCTGCTGAAGAAGCCTGCGCGAAATCAAGAATAAGGGTGCTGCTGGAACGTGCGGCCCATCCGAGGTCCACTGCCTCAGTTCAGTTTTTTTTCTTTTAAAAAATGGGAATTAGCCTCGTGATGGGGAGCCACTTCCCAGAAACGTAAAATTTATATTTTAAGCATTTTGACATCACAAAACGACACATTTAAGTAAGGGGTCTTTTGGGTAATTTAGGGGTGATTTTATATAGCCTAAGGGTCAGTTTTAAGTCAATTTACACTGACCTAAAACCTTATTCCCAAGACAAACCCAAACGCTCTCATCTCTCTCTACTTCCTCTCTCCCAAAATCCTCCAGTGAAGGAAAAACAAAGCTTGAAGAAGAAGACCAATTTCTCTAGTATTGAATTTCAATTTCGTGGATTAATCTTCATTAAGGAATGGGCTATTCACTCTTGCGATCCTTTTCCCAAAAGGTCCTTTCAAATTTGATTTCTAAATCACCTAATTCAAAGAGTTTTCCTGTTCAAATGGGTTTTCTTCTAAACTTCAAATTGGTGATAGTTTGTGATTGCCTATGACTAATTAAGTGTAGATTGTTGGTTAATTGATTTTAATTGATGCATTTTCATGTAAATCATTTCCCTTCCCCAAATTCCCAAATCTTGGATCTTGCTTAGGAATTGATGAATGTATTGATTGTTAGATTTGTTTTGCATCTATTTCTTGAAGATTTTATGATGAAATCTAGTTCCCCTAGCCCTAGGTTATGAATTGAAGTTATTTGGGACAGTAATGATTCAATTGATCTAGTTATCGTATTATTTACTATTGAAAGATGTTGCCACACCTATTATTGGATGAAATTGGTTGGTTAATAGTAAGACCATGATGATGTCTTTTGAAGGAGAATGGGTAAGTCTTTATGATCCTAACATTTACTCAATTATGATGGCTTGTAAGTGATGATGTAGTTCAATTGAAGTATGCCTTGTGATTAGCCTATGTAAGTATTGGTATGATGTTGAATTGAAATGTCTTAATTTGTAATTGTGAGATTATGCTTAAGATTTAATGATTTAAGGTGGGTTATGAAGTACCTATGTTCCTTACTATGATGTAATGATGTTAATGTGCTAATCTAACATATGAGGATTGTATTGAAAGGATGTTCTGATGAAATTTATATTGAGCTAATGATTATGACTATAGAAGGAGCTATTCTCATATGACCTAAATTAAGCTATGTTGAAGAATGACATTTCAGAAAGTGACTTAGCTTTGGACCGAGTGAACTAGAAAATTTGGCTTCCTGTGGAGGATGATTTACCCTATAGTTTCGTTTGAGGTGTTGACCCCCCTATAAGGGACACTCACCCTATGGATATTCAGGAGATAAGGTCTCCAATTGCCAAAAGGCATGTAAAGGGTTCAATACATATCTCATAGTTCTCGAATATGTTGCCACCATAGGAATACTAGCTTGTGGATCCACTTTAGATGCTAGGTATATGTTTTATTCTACTTGTCGGTTCATTTTATTCGATACATCTCTAGTATTAAATTGTTAATGGATAATTAATTAGGCATTTCTTTTGTTTTATGAAGCATGTGATATACCGAGGAGTCCGTTTTGACATAGGATCTTATCCTTGCATTTTACCATTGGGACACCAAGGCCCAAGTTCATTCTCCTTCTCGAGTCATCCTGTACATTAAAAGTCGAAGAATAAGCCCTTTAAAAAATCACGTACCGACATTCAAGTTGAAGAATTCGAGGCGGAGGAGAGTTGAAGAATATGGGCCAAAAAGGCCTTCCTTTATTTTAAATAATTCTATTTCATTTTTTTGGGGCCTAAGCCCTTGTCATTTTCATATTATTACTTTGTTAGTTTAGGAAAGGTACTGTAGCTTTGGGTCAAAGGCTCAAAACAAAATAGGTCCAAATACTGGTCCAGACAGAATGAAACTGAATTTAGACCCAACTCTCTCTCTCTCTCTCTCCATCTCTCTATCTCTCTCTTACTTTATCACTTATATGTTTGTTATTCTTTATTGTTAGTTTTAGGGTCGAAAATTCCAAATCCCAGTAAGACGCCATCATATTTCAACTATTGAAACTAAATAGATCGACTATAAAAAGAGATACTTAAAAAATGACTTAAATAGTTTTGCGGGTTAAATTAATTTACTAATATAATAGGTTAGTATTTCATTCTAAATAAATATTTAAATTAAATTAAAGTTAGACGTTTTTAGCCAAACAAGTTAGTTATTGGATAATCACGAGTTAGTGAATATTTTAGGTGCCGTGAAAACCTTCCTAAAATATAAATATGAATCCCCAAACCCCTCTTAAGGTTTTCTTAAAGTTTTCCTCTTAAACCTTTTCGAAAACAAAGTTTTATTGCTTTTTCTGTAAAAAATTAAGTGGCGACTTTAACGAAGTCTAAAAAACTATAAAACTATATAAAACACTTTCTTTAAATAAAAAGAATTGCAACTCTGCTGGGGTTCTGGAGGATTATAAACTTAAAACTAAACTTATTTGGCTATGTGAAATAACTGTTTATTTGCTTCTTTGTCGTACTATATCAATTGTTGCATTTTTATGGCATAATTTCCTCCAAATGAAAAATAGTTGGCATTAGGATAAAGGGAGTTATGTGGCTTACTACGACTTCTTTAAAAAAATACACAAGTCTATCTTTTGAAGTAATAAACGAATAGTTGGCTTGCGGTCATCCAACATCTTTTGTTAGCTTCACCCCGTCATCTGTCCGACTCAGGTTATCGTCATTTCTAAGGCAATTCTATCAACCTAAGATAGATCAAAACCAAATCCAAAAACAAGCATTAGACTAAGAAGAACCAATGCCCAAGGTGTGTTAGGACCATTAAAGAGACCACCTTGAGCCCAAAACGGCCCACGGCCATAACGGACGTTCATATTTATGTCTTTAAATTTGAAGGATGTATACGTTGTTTGAAAAATCATTGTCTCATGGGGAAAGAATTAGGTTATAGTTTATTTAGGTTGATGAAAACACTTCAGAAGTTACTAGTCCATCCAAAGACGTTGGCACCCGAAAAAGATAAATGAAATTCAATAAAGAAGAAGAATCTTTCGTGGAGGCATAGTTTTGGGTCGGACCCTTGCGTGAGACTGATTATTTTGTATTCCTCTTTCCCTACTATGTATCCCCATTCGGTTTACTTATCAAGTTTGTATAAATTTTGTTTTTGGAGGCAATGAAATGTTTCAAATCATGTATACATCCCTCAAATAGTTAGGCCTACCCTTGGCACAAAAAGGTCTCATATCTGTTTTGACCGCGAAATAATTGTTTATGTGTTATAACTACTTATGTGAATATGTATCTTTATTGGAAGATATTATATCTCACTCTTCTTAATTTTTTAGAACCCATAGGCACAAATGTCAAGTAACTATCAAAAGTGCGTCCAAATCCTCTTTGAGTCTTTAGTTTCCCGATGAAATTTGATATTCATTTTTGAAAAAAAATTATTACTCTCATATCAGAAAAGATTCATCATCTCAATGTGAAAAAAATAATAAAAATAAATAAATAAAAATTCAAGTGGGTAGAACTATGTAGGACCTATGTTCTCCCCCCGTGAGATACGTAGGCAGTCTTCCAAGGTTCGGTCCCATTCTGAGAAATTTTATCTTTTTCAGCTATTACAGAGAAATTTGAGTTACATCTCAGTCAAAAACTAGAAGAACGATACTAAAATATTCAATCGACTTTTTCCCGAATCACGTTGATATTTTTGACTCACAAAGCTAAAAATCAGATAGACAAATTCCTATCTATCTAATCATTTCTTTATATATTTGGGCTAGTCATTCTTCAAATGAAGCGACTCTTGTGTGCTTACAGCTTTGTATGTGATATTTTGTATTACCTACTACCTACAAGCGTAACACATTTGCCTTCGAGTTATCTCTCCTTGTCAGGTACTCAAAACTTATTTGTGTTGATTAGTTGTTGAACATTCAAGGTTTTAAAAGATTACTTTTCCAATCAAAATTTGTTGAAAGTGAGAAGAAAAATTACTCAGAATAATGAGAATACCAGCCTGACTTAAGTTGCTTTAGTGCAAACCGCCTGCCGTTGAACAAAATGAGACAATTGTGCAGCTGATGCAACAGATTGTCGGGTAAGGGTTGAGCTCCAAGAAAAAATATTTGTCAATTCTACTATCGATGTCAACACTCTAGGCAATGGAAGGCTTCCGCTCCATTTTCCTCCTCTGACTTCAAATTTGGAATATGTCCTAAATAACCCACCCTCCAACCCTACTCAAAATCCTTCCACCATCGACCTAACCGCGTCAAATCTTCATGAGACCAACACTTCATACCAAGCACCTCCTCCTCTTCAAAGCTGGAATCCCGACCCTCAAGTTTTGCCTCCTCCTCAAACCCAAAAGCAAATAACTCTCAAATACTCCCTCTATTTCAAAGGTTAAATGTCAACAATCATCAAACACTCCCTTTCATGTATCAAACCCATGCCAAAGGCACTCTGAATCCACCAAATGCTCAATCCCTACCTCCAAAAGTAACTTTTGATATTCCAGGTCACGCCGACAACACCTTTACTATACTTCCTATCCCGAACTTGACCATTATGAAGAGAAGTAAAAAAGTTCAAAGAGGAAACGGATAAGCAGATCATGAAGGAAGAGATTGCGAAAGCGATTAAAGAACTTGATTGTGCTTCAGAAGAGGTGGGGCTGAATTAGGAAAATCTATGCATTCATCCGAATTTGGACCTTCCGGAAAGGTTTAAAGTGCCGAAGTTTTGGCACTTTAATGGAACTGGAAATCCTCTATCACATCTGAAAGTTTATTGTGATTTACTCGTGAGAGATGGCAAAAATGAAGCATTATTGATGCGTCTCTTCAGTCAAAGTCTAAGTGGAGAAGCTTTGGAGTGGTTTACATCCCAAGAACTAAAACAATGGACAAGTTGGAATGAACTCGCAAAGGATTTCACTGATAGATTTGGAAATAATGTAGAAGCTTCCCTAGATCACTACTACTTAGAGAAGATCAAACAGAAGTCTACAGAAAATTATCGAGAATACTCTCTTCGTTTGAGAAAAGAGGCCGCAAGAGTTCAACCTCCCATGTCCGAATATGATATCACTAAAATGTTCATTTAAATTCAATAACCTGAGTACTATAAAAGAATGTTTTGTGTAATAGGACAAAAATTTGTCGAGATCGTCAAAGTGGGAGATGCTTTGGAAGAGGTTTCAAGACTGAAAGGGTCACGAACTTTACTGCATCGCGAGATAAAGGAAAAATACAAAAATTAGTGATATAGATACATCAAAATGGAAAGTAGATGAGGTAAGTATGGTCACGGCTACCGATATTCGGTCAGCTTCCAAAAAGAAATATCAAAATCGTAATGTCAGTCAGAAAATTTTTCAACGTCAAAACATTAGGAAGGCTCCTAAAGTATTTACGCCATTAAGGGAATCTCAAAATCAACTTTATGAAAAGATGAAAGCAAGGGGAATACTCTACCCAATAGAAGGAAGACCAGCCAATCCTTTAGGGATATTTTACGGGGCTGACCACAGACGTGCTTATCATTCAAAAGCTGATTGAAAAGAAAGAAAATTGTTCAACCCTCAAGCACAAGATTTAAAACACGATCAACAACAATTTGATCAATATTGATTAAACCTTTCCAAACACCTTTGAACATAGTAATTTGAAGATATTCATCATCAAATGGTTGAAAAGAAGTATGCCCAACGTCGGCCAACCTATGTCGGCCTCGGTGGTTTCCTTATCAAAATTTCCTATATTGGTTAATTCAGGAGGTGGAAACTACGTTTGACCTGATTCCTGCCTCAACGGGATACGTAGGCGCCACAATGACCCGATCATATTTCCCGTAAGATTTTCATTTTTCTTTTTAATGGAAACTGGGATAGAATGTTTGAGAGGATCTCAAAAATTCGTTTAAAGATAGACTTATATAACAAGTCAAAACAGAAGACAAAAATTCTATGGAGTCAGCTTTGGGTGGATCTCAAAAATTTCGATAATCCAGTTTGCAACTGGGACAGAATTTTTGAGATGATCTCAAAAATTCCACAAATGTTATTTGTTACTTATTGAGGCAAACTGGGACATTTTTGAGGAGCAACCTCAAAATTCTTGAATGGGCAACCTCAGAATTAACAAAGCAAGTTAAGAGATTTAAATATATTTTAGACCGGGACATAATTTTTGAGGAGGGTCCTCAAAAATTCCATCAACACTGTCTTACAAAGGACGGATGAGCGTGCAAGCCAACTGCAAGAAGGGGCGTGGAGAAAAGAACAACACAAATCAGTCTTTCAAACTAAGAATTTTTCTTTGAATGCAGGAACAACAAAGTCAATAAAATGGCACTGTCCAAGTTGTCAAGCGTGGGAAAATACATCATTTACGCCTCTCTTGGCCTCGTCAACATAACTAGAAAATTTTTAGTCTCATTTTATCTTCCTTTCATTACGTCGCTTCGAGTGATTTGTGAACAAGTTTTTTTTTATCTTGTAGGAATATTAAAGCCAAACACTAATAGATTCTTTCAAAGTTATAAGAAACGAAGTATTGGAGGATCGCTAGTTACGAATCATGATCAAAATTACAATTAGGCTCATCATAGCTTAGTCTCGATAAGACAACTAACATAATCTAGCTCTTTAACTTTAATTTTGTTCTTTACTTCATCATCGATACTAATGATATGGTGTCCAGCTTTACAGGTGATAGTATTGATAAAGTCAAAATTATATGTGAAATCGACATAAAATCTGAAATTGATCAAAAGTGACACTATCTTAGAATTGTTCAAGGAAAATTAATGAGTACATCACGTCAGAAAGATGTTGGTGCCCGCGATATCTCCATGACATTCGAAGTTATCGAATAATTGCGAGTTTTCGTTAACAATAAAAGATGTCGGCGACAAAATCAAATTTTATTGAGTTTGTCAAGGAAGGCAATCTTCATGTGAATGAATTAAGTAATTCACCTTGATAATTTTGTCTTTTAAAGAGAAAATCATAGTCGCGATGTGCATATACGTCAATTTCATTTCATAGTTTGTTTGTCGCGTAGCAATTTAGGCATATGTGTTTCTTGACAATGTCAGAGTAAAAATTCAAATTTGTTGGGTGTCCACCCCATAAGTGGATTATGCATTTTGATTGGCCAATAAAAGAGTTTATCATATAGTTTTTTTTTGGGCGATCCACCCCATAAGTGGTTCATATATTTGTTTTTCCATTTCTGGTTCATTATTTTGAATCATATAATCGAGTTGTTACAGTTGAAATATTATCGAGTCATCCACCTCGTTACAGTTGAAATAATATCGAGCATCCACCTCGTTACAGATGGAACATTATTGATCGTCCACCTCATTACAGTTGGAATATTATTGAGTCATCCATCTCGTTACAGTTGAAATATTATTGAGTCATCCACCTCGTTACAGTTGGAATACTATCGAGTCATCCACCTCGTTACAGTTGGAATATTATTGAGTCATCGACCTCGCTACATATAGAAAATTATTGAGCATCCATATCATTATATTTGGAATATTATTGAGTTATCCACGTCGTTTCAAATGAAATATTATGGAGTTATCCACCTCGTTACAGATGGAATATTATTGAGTTATCCACCTCGTTACAGATGGAATATTATCGAGTTATTCACCTCATTAAGTTGGAATATTATTGAGCTATCCACCTCGTTACAGTTGAAATATTATCGAGTCATCCACCTCGCTACAAATGGAATATTATCGAGCATCCACATCGTTACAGTTGGAATATTATCGAGACATCCACCTCGTTACAGTTGCAATATTATAGAGACATTAACCTTGTTACATTTTGAACATTATCGAGCATCCACCTCGTTACAGTTTAAATGTTAACGAGTCATCCACCTCTTTACACTTGGAATATTATGGAGCCATCACCTTGTTACAGATAAAATATTATCGAGCATCCATCTCGTTACAGTTGGAATATTCATCGAGTCATCCACTTTGTTATAATTGGATAATCATCGAGTCATCCACCTCATTAATGTTGGATAATTATCGAGTCATCCACCTCATTGCAATCGGATAATAATAGAGCTATGTATCTTGTTGTAGATTTCACAAGAGTTCGCCATGCAGAAAACAAATTGTGACATATCTAAATCCTCAACCAATCATGAGTTGTAATGGACATACTACGTTAGAAAGCAGCATATACTAAACATACTTATGTGGCATCTTCCACATCAAGATTAACTGAAAAAACATCGTGAGAGATACTATCACTTTTCCAATTACATTTTCTACTAACAATTAGTTTCAGTCTTTATCGAGAGCATCCAAGAGGATGAATTTTCAAATCAAACCACAGATGCGGATGACATCAAAAGGGGTGCAGCACAACGTAAAAATTTTTCTTAGTAGCAAAATAAGACATAGTCAAGAGAAGAGTATCAAACTCTTAGGATGCGAGCTGAGGAGCGACTTTCACCACAATCAAACCACACCCCTATCAGAAGGCATGTGGTTTTTTCTTAGTTTTTTTTTGTTTCAATTTCGGATCCAAAAAATTATTGATGTTCACCGGAAGCGACTTTCCGATCTGAGTGACAATGCACCTAGAGGTTTGAAAATTATATCTGTGTAAGTTCTTACTTATGGATGTGAAGCGCGCCACGTTCATGGCTAAAAGGTTACAAGCCTCCATTCGTACTCGACTTAATTTGTCACTTGTCAAGAACCAAAGATTATCTACTAGACTATCTTTTCAACCGATCAAGTAGAACTACAAGCATCCCTATTCCCTATGTTGAGGGGTATGTAGGCGAGCTCAATATTGAAAACTCGACTGTATTCCAACATTCGCTCTTAAATCTTATTATTGAGCATTTTGGTCCCTTCATAATTTGGTATTGGGATGACTTGTGTATTTTTCAAAATCGTGCTCAAATCAAGCGTATCGAACTACAACTTACCTGCATTCTCATATAGCCTAAGATATATAGGAAGCCTACTTCCGGGGTTCGGCCATAATTCTAAAGTCCGTACCAAATTCCTGTCTTATAAAAGAATATGTGGTCTGTCAAAATTGGCTTGATCAATTTCATTTTCCTCAAATTGTTGCATCAATCCAAGTAAAATGAGTGACAATTGTTGACACCCAATTTTGGACTTCCTTGATGAATTAATTAACGAACTTCTTAATTGTAAATGATTTGAAACAATTAGATTTTATGAAGTTTAAATTATTTTTAAATTATTTTAAATTAATATCATCATTCTTTATAATTTTTAGATAATATATATGTTTTACCTAACTATATATACAATTAGTATATTTTATGATTATCCGAAAATCGTCTCAAAAATATTTTACTTTGTTTAAATATTTTTACTAACTAGTTTAGTTATATAATAGTTTACTTTTTAGGATTAGTTATTTTACAATTAAGTCGATCATTTTATTGCGTTAAAATTAAGAAGCTTATTGATTAACTTATATTAATTAATCTTTTAGTAGCTGAATATTAACCCATTTGGACAAACAATTTTTGGGCCCCTTTTTTCCAAAATTTTCAGCAACCCTATCAGCCCATCCTCTTTCCAAAAAGATGAATACCCAATTCTTAATTCAGCTTCTCTGACCCGACCCATTTACACAAAAAAAAATCGCGGATCCTTCGCTGTAGCAGACATCTTCACGCCCAACTTCAACAAAAGCAAAACGGCATCGCGTGAACGGCGAAACAAATCTGTATGCGCCTCAACACTCCTCACGCCAGAAGCGACAAGTCACCGCGACGACACTAAACGGAGTCAAGTCGCACAACTTTTGCTGGTGCGATTGTCGGCTTCATCAGTCTGAAGGTTCGTCCTTGCAGCTGCGGGATGATGCCACGTCAAGCCTCAAGGACAGAAAATGATCGAGGCTGCTCGCATCTCTTTCATCTTTTGGGATTTTTGTTGAAAATGGGGATTTTCTCGTACAAACCCAGACTTCTCCTAAGCCTTGTGAGATTTTGAATTTGGAATTGGTATGGATTTTCGTTTGTTCCCCTGCTCCTATCGGTTTTAAAAAATATTTTCTCCCGCCATAAAAACATGTTTTTCTTACCTATCTAGAGAGATTTTTTAGGAGTTAGGGGAAAGGGTTGGAGATAGTGGGTATTGAAAAAAAGGGGGGATTGGTGATTGAACATTATCTTTTAGCATCAAATTTTCATAAGCAAGTAGTGATAAGAACATATATATATATATATATATATATATATATATATATATATAAATACAGCGTAAAGGAAGAGAAGTTTCTTTTTTCAGAAGTTTTGTTCTCCGCAATTATTCCAAAGCCAATTTGGACTCGAATTGTCACTCAGGTCTCCCATTTTGCTGTCCCTACCCGACCATGTGGTGGTACAAGCTCTGCTTTAATACCTCGTCCCAGCTCGCTACACACAAAAAGATAAATTTCTTTTCAATTTCGAGTCTTTTGATTGATGTTCTGTTCTTCGTGAGCTGAAGTCGTCTGCTGGTTTATTTAATTCATGTTGTTCTGAATTTTTTTTATTGTTCTCCTCGGTTCATTGCTTGTGTATTGCAGCCGAGTGATTGAGTTTGAGACAGTGTTCTTAGTCGTCTCTATGAGTTAGCCGAAATACTAATTTGAAGATTCTGCCAATTTATATCTGATATTGTTGTTTATTTCCTCTCTTGTTTGAATGAGTCTTGCTATTTCCCTGCTCAAATAATTTCACTTGAAGGTTGTTGGACTGGTTTACTTTCATCCGTGTTTTTTTCTCGTCCTCATGAATGTGTCCTCTGGTTCTTTGTAAATGTCAACCTCACCTTCAAGTGTACATGAAAGTTTAGGATCGACCATAGTGGCGGTTTTTGCTAGATTTATTGATTCGCTAGTTTAAGTTTCTGTCTAAAAAGTGAATATTCTCTGAGGATTTAATCGAGTCAAATGACGGATGGCTAGATTATATTTATAAGGGTTACTCATCATATAAAGAATCTCTGTCATTGTTTCGTTAAATATCGAGTCTTTTGTTGCCGTGCAAATGTGTGAACATATTGTCCATTGCTTGCTCTCGATTAACTTCTGTTAAGCTTCTTTGCCTGTAGCTAATTTTAGCCTATTCTCAAGTTTGTCAAAAAATCTCATTTCTTTTATTTGGTTTCCAACGTTTTTCTTCGGCATAGAATGCAAGTTCTCCAATTAGTTGATTAGATTGTCTTCTAAGTCACATATTTGGATCCTTTGTTTTAGTTTTTTGTGTTTTAAAGAATTTCTGCAGCAACTTAGGTTACAATTCAGTTTGTCTTAACTTTAAGATGGCTTCATCACTACCTCCCTGCTCTTTAATGAAATTTGATTCCTCCGTCGGTTATTAATATTGATTGTTTTCTTAGAGTGTCAAAGTGATAGTTTTTTTGTGAATATTGCAAATGAATGATTGTCTTGTATTTCTAGTTTCCTTGTATAGATTGAGTCGATTTTAATTAATGGCGGTATATTGTTGATTCAATGTTTGGGTGTCATCCGTTAGTTATTGTTATTCTTTGTCTTGAGAAATATAAAGTAAAATAATTTTACCCCCTTCATTAGCATGATCAAAATCATATGTATGTTTGTCTAGTTCCATTTTAGTTTTGAGTTTCTCTATTAGGGAGTATCTATCTACTTAGGGATGATATTCGTACAATAGCAACTCCTTTAATGTTGGAGAAATATGGATGATATGTTCACTGCCCCATTTGCACTACTGAGGGTTTTCTTTTTTTTTTTCTTTTTTTTGTTGTGTGTTAAATTGTTTTATCTATTGGTAGATAATAAGACTAATATTTTCTTCCTCATGTATTAAAGTGTATTAAAATTTCTTCCTCTTCAGGTAGTAAAATGTTCAAATTGTGATCATTTAAAGGTTACCAACTCCAATTTGCTTTCTGTTAGTTTGAGCTTTGACATTTTGCTAGATAATTGCACCAGTTTCTAGTTAGTTTATTGATTTCTCTATATGCGTTAATTTTCATGGAATGTAAATGCATTTGTATTGTTTGTTTATGCCATGAGTTTCTTTAGTTATTATTTTTTTTATGTATGAGCTGTTTGAAATCATAGTATGTCGGGTTCATTTTATTCGATATTTCTCTAGTATTAAATTGTTAATGGATAATTACTTATGCATTTCTTTTGTTTTATGATGCATGTGATATACCGAGGAGCCCATTTGGACATAGGTTCTTATCCTTGCATTTTACCGTTGGGCCACCAAGGCCCAAGTTCATTCTTCTTCCCGAGTCAGTCTGTCCTTTAAAAGTCGAAGAATAAGACCTTTAAAAAATTAAGTACATATATTCAAGTTGAAAGAATTCGAGGCGGAGGAGAGTTGAAGAACTTCGGCCAAAAAGGCCTTCCTTTATTTTAAATAATTGTATTTCATTATTTTTGGGCCTAAGCCCTTGTCATTTTTGTATTATTACTTTGTTATTTTAGGACAGGTACTGTCGCTTTGGGTCAAAGGATCAAAACAAAATAGGTCCAAATACCAGTCTAGGCGGACAGACACCGGATTTGGACCCAACTCTCTCTCTCTCTCTCTCTCTCTCTCTCTCTTACTTTATCACTTATATGTTTTTTATTATTAATCTTTAGTTTTAGAGTTGAAAACTCCAATTCCCCGCAAGACGCCTTTATATTTCAACTATTTAAACTAAATAGATTGACTATAAAAAGAGATACATAAATAGTTTTGCGGGTTAAATTAATTCACTTAGATAATAGGTTATGTATTTCATTGGTAAATAAATTTTCAAATCAAATTAAAGTTAGAAGTTTTGAGCCAAACAAGTTAGTTGTCGGATAATCACGAGTTAGTGAATATTTTTGGTGCCGTGAAAACCTTCCTAAAATATAAATTAGAATCCCCGAACCCCTCTTAAGGTTTTCTTAAAGTTTTCCTGTTCAAACCTTTTCGAAAACCAAGTTTATTCTTCATTTTTCTGTAAAAAATTTAGTGGCGACTCTAAAAAAGTCTCAAAAACTATAAAAATTATATAGAATATTTTCTTTGAATAAAACAATGGCAAATGCGGGAGTTCCTCCTCATGGTGATCAAGTCCCTCCTTTCGAAGAAGATGCTAATGCTGACCAAGGTCCGCTCGATCCTTCTTTGACGGATGGTGCCATATAGGCTGCTCTTTTCCAAATGGCCCAAGCACAAGACTCTACTGCTCAAGCTCAAGCCATGACGGCCCACGCTAATCGGGAGGTTGTACCCCGAGCAAACCAACAAGTTGCTACCAAGGCCTCCATTTTGAGGGATTTCACTAGAATGAATCCCCTACATTCTATGGGTCAAAGGTTAAAGAAGACCCCAAGAGTTCATTGACGAAATCTAAAAGATCCTCTATGTTATGGGGTTGTCTACTAGTGAGAAGGTTGAGTTAGTCACTTACCAACTCAAGGATGTGGCCCAAGCTTGGTATGTCCAATGGAGAGATAATAGGCCTTTAAGGGGTGGACCGGTGACTTGGGAGGTTTTCAAGAAAGCTTTTCTTGATAGATTCATTCCTAGGGAGAAGAGGGAAGCCAAGGTAGTGGAGTTCATCAACCTTCGTCAAGGAGGTATGAGTGTGCTTGAATACTCTTTGAAATTAACTAAATTGTCAAATATGCTCCTTCTTTGGTTTCCGATCCTAGGGATGAAATGTACCACTTTGTGACGTTACTGTTGGATAACTTGCAAGAGGAATGTCATTCGGCTTCCTACATGAGAATATTAACATTTATATTCTCATGGTTTATTCTCAACAGGTGAAAGAGGCAAGGGCTAAGAGAAAGAGTAGAGATGCCAAGAGGGAAAGATCTTTTGATAGTGGTTGTTGAAGGGTAGTCTTGATATCCAAGACAAGACTAGGTTAAAGAAAAGGGTTTTTAACCAAGTTCCTTCCAAGTTCCCTAAGACTCGTGATGATAGAGGTCTAACCCTAAGCCTAGGAAGGGAAGGGGTACTAGCTCACGAAACAAGAATCCAACTTGTGAAAAGTATGGCAGAAAGCATTTTGGTGAATGCCTTAAGGAAACGGATAATTGTTTTGGTTGTGTCAAGAGTATTCCCAAGGTTAGGGATTTCCATAATGTGAAGGTTCAGGACAAAGAGAGTGGGAAAGCAAGTGGTTCTAATGATGCTCCAAGAAGAATTGCTTTTATAGTCTCCTCTCTAAAGCTGAGCAAGAGACTTCCCCCAATGTGGTGACCGGTATGTTGAAAGTCTTTTCCATTGATGTATATAATTTACTTGATTCGGGTGCTATGCTATCTTTTATTACTCCTCTATTAACAAAAAAGTTTGACATTTTACCCCACATTCTAAACGAACTTTTTATGGTGTCTACCCCGGTGGGTGAGTCGGTTGTTGCAGAAAGGGTATATTGAAATCTTCCTATAATGTTTCCCAATAGAGTTATCTATGTTGAACTATTAGAACTAGATATTTTTAATTTTGATGTCATATTGGGTATGGATTTGTTGCATGCTTGTTTTGCCACTATAGACTGTAGAACAAGGGTGGTGAATTTTGATTTTCCAAATGAGCCCATTTTTGAGTGGAAGGGGGGAAATCTATTCCTAGAGGTTATATCATCTCTTGTTTAAAAGCATGTAAAATGATCTCTAAAGTGTTTCTGTACCATATAGTAAGAGTCAAAGATTTAGAGTCCGAAATTCCTCCCATTGAGTCGGTCCCCTTAGTGAGGGAATTTTTGAGGTCTTTCCTAATAATTTTCCTGGTATTCCTTTGGAACGGGAAATTGATTTCGGTATCGAATTGTTACCGGATACAAATCCCATTTCAATTCCTCCTTATCGGATAGATACGACTGAATTGAAAGAGTTGAAGGCTCAACTCAAGGATTTACTAGACAAAGGATTCATTAGACCTTGTATTTCTCCATGGGGTGCTCCAGTTTTATTTGTGAAGGACAAGGATGGTTCCCTTAGCATGTGCATTGATTATCGTCAACTCAACAAAGCCACAATTAAGAACTAGTATCCTCTCCCTCGGATTGATGACTTGTTTGATCAACTCCAAGGGGACTACTTTTATAATATTGACTTGAGGTAAATGTATCACCAACATAGGTTGAGCGATGAGCATATACAAAAAAAGACATTTCGTACAATATATGGTCACTATGAGTTCTTTGTAATGTCATTTGGTCTCACTAATGCCCCGACGACGTTTATGGATATTATTAATAGGGTGTTTCAAAGTTACCTGTATTAATTTGTCATTGTCTTCATTGACAACATCTTGTATATTCAAAAAATGAGGGTGATCACATGGACCACTTGAGCATGGTGTTACAAGTGCTTAAGGATAACCAATTATTTTCCAAGTATGGCAAATGTGAATTTTCGTGGAGGTCGGTGGCATTTCTTGTTCATATCATCTCTCATGAAGGAGTTGAGGTTGACACAAGGAAGACCGAGGCGGTCCAGAATTGGCCTAGACCATTGACTCCAACTGACATTAGGAGTTTCTTGGGTCTAGCGGGATATTATCGGAGGCTTGTGGATGGTTTTGCGTCTATTGCATCTCTCTTGACTACTTTGGCCCAAAAGAGTAAGAAATTTTAATAGTCGTAGGCATGTGAGAGAAGCTTCAAAGTCTTGAAGGATAGGCTTACTTTTGCTCCGACATTGACTTTACCGTAGGGTACAAAGAGTTTCGTTGTATACTGCGATGCATCCATTATGGGTTTGGGGTGTGTGCTTATGCAACCTGGGAATGTAGTAGCCTATGCCTCTAGACAACTTAAGGTTCATGAGAGAAACTATCAAACTCATGATCTTGAGTTAGTGGCCATGGTATTTTTTTTGAAAATATGGAGGTATTACTTATGTGGTGTTCATGTGGATGTTTATACCGACCATAATAATCTTAAATATGTATTCACTCAAAAAAGTGTAATCTCCGACGAAGAAGGTGGTTAGAGTTATTGAAAGACTATGACATGAGTGTTCTCTATCACCACGGTAAGGCTAATATGGTAGCGGATCCTTTAAGTTGTTTGTCCATGGGAAGTGCGTCCCATGTGAAGGAACCGAAGAGAAACCTAGTGAAGGATGTTCATAGGTTGGTTAGATTGGGATTTAGGTTGGAAGATTCTTCGAATGGTGGTTTCATGGTCCATCATAACTCCGAATCATCATTGGTGGTTAAGGGGAAGTCCAAACAACATCTTGATCAAACATTGATGGAGCTTAATGAGTCATTCTCCTTAGGGGGGAGGGTGTCTTGAGGTACTAAGGGAGGTTACGTATTCCCAATATAGATGGTTTGAAAAGTCGAATTCTTGAGAAGCTCATGGGTCCCGTTACTCCATTCATCTGGGTTCTACAAAGATGCATCATGACCTTCAGGAAGTATTTTGGTGGGAAGGTTTGAAAAATGACATAACGGAATTTATTGCTAAGTGTCCAAATTGCCAAAAAGTGACGAACATCTAAAGTCCGGTGGTCTACTTTAAGAAATCCAAGTTCCTACTTGGAAGTGGGAAGACATCAATATGTATTTTGTGGTAGGTTTGCCTCGGATACAGAAGAAATATGACTCTATATAGGTGGTTGTGGATAGGTTTACCAAATCAACAAACTTCATTCCCATCAAGTCTACTTATTCGGTGGAGGATTATGCAAGGATCTTCATAGATGAAATTGTGTGTCGCCATGGTATTCCGTTATCCATCATATCGCATAAGGGTGCATAATTCACATTTAGGTTTTTGAGGTCATTCCAAGAACGGTTGGGTACCAAGGTGAAGTTAAGCACCTTTTTTCATCCCCAAATGGATGGTCAAGCGGACCGTACTATTCAAACCCTTGCGGATATGCTTAGAGCATGTATTATTAATTTCAAGGGAAATTGGGATAATCATTTCCTTTGGTGGAGTTTGCTTACTATAAAAGCTACCATTCATCTATATCGATAGCTCCTTATGAAGCCTTTTATGGTAAGAGATGTAGATCTCCGATTGGATAGTTTGAAGTGGGTGGGTCTTTACTTTTGGGTCCCGATTTGATTTATAAGACTTTGGAGAAGGTTCATATCATAAGCAACCAGTTGCAAACAGCCTATAGTTGGCAAAAGTCTTATGCCGACCGTAGGAGAAGGGAGTTAGACTTCAAAGAAGGTGATAAAGTGTACTTGAAAATTTTGCCTATGAAAGGGGTGGTAAGATTTGGCAAGAAAGGGAAGTTGAGTCCTCGTTATATGGGTCCCTACGAAATCTTGCAAAGGGTTAGAAAGTTTTCTTATGAGTTGAAACTCCCTAGTGAATTGGCTTTGGTTCATTTGATTTTCCATGTTTCTATGCTTAAGAAATGTATCGGTGATCACAAAACTATTCTCCTATTGAGGGTCTTGATGTGAAGGTTAAGCTCTCCTATGTAAAGGTTCCGTGTCACGCCCCGAGCTACTCCCGAGACGTGGACACGAAACCTAGGATCACAAGTGATGCCAAGCTAATTCTACTGATATGATCATGAGCATAATAGAGATAATAAACTGATGCAGAAACTGAATCATAATTAAATCTGAAAAGATAGGGAATACCCATATTCTATAACTGAGATATTTGAAAATAATGAGTTTAATACAAAGGAAATATTAATTCAATACTAAGTTGAATCTAACTATATCTGAAATATGCCTCTAAACTGGACTAGAAATAATGGGACAAGCCCTAGCTAAATCTAGAAAAAATTGAAACTAAATGACTAAAGACTGAAATGACACTCATGACTGTTTTCCTCGGAGAATGATGACTCACCACTGAATCTACTGAACTGGAGATCGGAACCGATCAATGCGTGATCTGGATGCTGAGAACCTGAACCCTACATCACGAGAAGATGTAGCACACGTATGCGTCAGCTTGAAAGGTACTGACCATGTAGGATAGAGTAAAGCTGAAATAAAACATAACTGAACAAGCATAAAAGCAAGTATAATAATTTGACATGATAACATGAATTCTGAGCTAACTGGATGCAATGACCAATTTATAACATGCTGAAACTGAATACTGAATATACTGATAAAAAGTCATTCCAGAGAGTCTGACTGATCTGTGGGAGGTACTTATAACCGATAATAAAGCCACATGAGCTAAATGTTGAGTCCGATGTATACCCACCATCAAGAAGGACCCAATATACTCTGCCAAAGGTATAAAAGCATGCTGCCGTGATCACTAAACTGATTGCCCACAGAGGGGACTTACAACCTACTTGACTAGTAGTTCTTGGACTATTGAATACTAAACCCTAGTACAATTCGATATTATGCTACTCCTAATGAATTTTGTAAATTTACTTATTATGTCTGAGTTACGATTAATACTGGATAGCTCGAAACTGAACATGCAAACTGAGAATGCAACAATTAATCTGGTAATTATGCATTTATAACTGAGGCATGTTTACATGATGTTTCTGAAATATCTGACCTAGCTTGTGTAATTCAAGAACAAAAAAAAACAAAGTTAGGGTTCTGAAATTCCTGCGATAATCTAAGTAATAACGTGATAATCTGATTTGGAACATATATTTAATAAATTCATGAAGTTCTATCAAAGTTCTAGAAACCCTAGGTGTAATCATGACAATAAAATCAAGAATTTGACTGAAAACTCGGGACCCAATGGGAGAGAGGAACCCACTAGTGAAATTCGACATGCCTGGTGATGAAATCCAGGGAAAAATACTTAAATTTCAGAGCTGGAACTGCTGTAGTTGTGGCGTTCTAGAGATTTTTCTCCTCTCTTGCTTCTAATTTTCTAAGTTTTGATTTAATGATTTGATTATGTTTCTAGGCATAAACTAACTAAAATATGATAATTTAGGGTCAAAACAACGTAACTTAGGATTTAAACGAAGTGGGAAAGGTCCAAAAGACACGTGGGAAAGTTGTTGTCAGAACAATCGACGGCCAGGATTGACGGTCCATCGACTGACAGACGCCCCGTCGGTTGGTCCGCCTGTTGGGCCTGTTCGATAGGCCTTTACGAAAACGGGCATAAATTTTTACTTGGATGATTGACTTCAGCAAGGTCGGTGTCTATGGAAAGATAATTCAATTATATATCTATGAGTAGGTCATGGAATACCTAATTCATTTTGTTCTAGGACTTATGACCATTATAAGTTGACCAAACAACATTTCCCCTTAACTGTCTGCTAATTTTCCACTTACGGTTAGACGTACGGACAATAGGTCCACCTACGGACCGTGCTGGTCATTTAAAGCTCTTTTCATAGAGTGGGTGAAGCGAGTCTTGATCGACGGTCATGGACTACGGATCATAGTCTGATTTACGAACCGTAAGTTCGTCCGTCGACCAACACTTAACAAATTTTCCTTAGCTAAGATTTTTGGGAGTTTTGATCCCATCGATGGTTGTGCGGGACGGACCATGGGTCACGCTATGGTCCGTCGATGATCACGTCGGTTGCACCTGCAAATATTTTTCTGAAAAACTAATTATTTGTTTTTTTTGAATAAGAGGTGTTACAGTATCTCCCCCTTGGAAACATTCTTTCTCGAATGAAGACTAAACTAGCTGGAATAGAGGGAGAGAGATACAAACCCTACTACTAAACACTGAGAACTAAGTTTCTGAGTGAATTGAGTTATGATAACATGAAAATACGTTGAAAATGCAAGTACAAACTGAGGGAACATGATTCTAAGACTGAATTTACGCATGAATAATTGGAAAACTGAAGAGGAACTAGTACCTCAAGGTGGAGTGGAATCGGAAGGAAAGAGGTGAGGATACTTGGCTTTCATGGCTCTTCTGCATCCAAGTAGCTCCCTCTACGTACTGACTCCTCCACAAAACCTTGACTGAAGAGACTTCTTTGTTTCTCAACCTTCTAACCTGACGGTCAAGAATCTCAACTGGTACATCCTCATAAGAAAGACTATCTTTCACCGACACACTCTCTAATGACACTATAGAGGCTGGGTCATTCACACACTTCTTCAAGAGTGAGATGTGGAAGACCGGATGCACTGCTTCTAATTCTGTTGGCAACTCTAACTCATATTCCACCTTTCCAACCCTTTTCAAGATCTTGTAAGGTTCTACATATCTAGGACTGAGCTTCCCTTTCTTTCTAAATCTCATTACCCCTTTCATAGGTGAGACCTTCAGAAAAACCCAATCATCAACTTGGAACTCTAGTTCCATTCTCCTTCCATCTACATAAGATTTCTGACGACTTTGGGATGTCTTATGTATATCTTTATTGAATTGCACTTTCTCCATAGCATAAAGGACTGAATTTGGCCTTATCAAAGCTGATTCACCTACTTCAAACAAAAAAACAGGAGATCTACGTATATGCCCATATAAAGCCTTATAAGGGGCCATCTAAATGCTGGAATGGTAGCGCTATTATTGTAGGCAAACTCAATAAGAGGAAGGTGATCATCCCAACTACCTTTTAAATCCATCACACAAGCCCTCAACATATCCTCTAGGGTCTAAATGGTACGCTTTGCCTGTCAATCCGTCTACGAATGAAATGCTTTGATAAGGTTAACATGAGTACCAATACTCTTATGAAA
Organism: Solanum pennellii; assembly: GCF_001406875.1. Taxonomy (NCBI): domain Eukaryota; kingdom Viridiplantae; phylum Streptophyta; class Magnoliopsida; order Solanales; family Solanaceae; genus Solanum; species Solanum pennellii. The sequence continues at coordinate 12,776,361 of NC_028645.1, read as the reverse complement.
TGACTTCAAGAAATGAGAGGTCAACTGAGGACCTCTATCTTAGTTGATAGACAAAGGAACGTGATGTAACCTCACAATCTCATTAATGTAAAGCCTTGCATAATCTTGTGCCGAATATGTAGTCTTGACCGCCAAAAAGCGAGAAGACTTAGTCATCCAATCAAATGTCACCCAAATGGAGTCATGCTGTCTGCGAGTATGCGGTAATCCTGTGATGAAGTCTATATTTATCATATCCCACTTCCGAGTAGGAATATCGATCTCTTGAGTCATACCCCCTATTTTTTGATTTTCTACCTTGACTTGCTGGCAATTGGGGAACTTACTAACAAAGTCAGCTGTATCCCTCTTCATGTCATTCCATCAATACACTTCCCGCAGATCATGGCACATCTTAGTGACACCTGGATGAATAGAATACCGAGAGTTATGGGCTTCTGCAAGAATATACTTTCTCAACTATCCCACATCAGGAACACACAATCTGCCCTTGTAGCGAAGTACACCATCTCCCCCTTGGGAGAAAACCTCAACTCTCTTATTGTGGACTGCATTCTTAAGTTCAAGCGAAATTGGATCAATGTCTTGCTTTTCCTTAACCTCCATTACCAAATAAGACTCTGCCCTATTCTGCACTGTTACACCATTGTGTGGTAGGCTTATAAGGAGAACTCCTAAGCGAGCAAGCATGTGAACATCCTTCACTAGCTCTTTCCTTTCTTCCTCAACATGGGCTACACTACCCATAGATAATCTACTAAGAGCATCTGCTACTACAATCGCCTTACCGGGATGATAATGCACACTCATGTAATAATCCTTAAGAAATTCAAGCAATCTCCTCTCGCAAAGATTCAACTCTTTCTAGGTGAACACATACTGAAGGCTCTTATGGTTGGTGAACACATCTACATGAACACCATACAAGTAGTATCTCCATATCTTGAGTGCAAATACCACTACTGCAAGCTTGAGGTCATGAGTTGGATAGTTCTTCTCATGCATTGTAAGTTGTCGAAAGACATAAGCTATCACCTTACCTCGCTGCATCAACACACAACCTAGACAAACTCTGGATTCATCACAATAGATCGCATAACCATCTGAACCCTCTTGTAGAGTCAAGATAGGAGATGTAGTCAATCTTGTTTTCAACTCTGCAAAAATTTCTCACAATTATGTGATCATTGAAACTTGACCATCTTCTAAGTCAACCTAGTCAATGGTGAGGCTATGGATAAAAATCCTTCTACGAACCTTATGTAATAACCCGCTAAAACCTAAGAACATATGGTATCTGTAGCGGAGGTAGGTTTGGGATACTATTTAACTGCTTCTATCTTCTGTGAATCCACTCGGATCCCTTCGCTAGATACAATGTGACCAAGAAAAGCAACGGATTGCAACCAGAACTAACATTTGCTAAACTTAGCAAATGACTAGTCATCCTTGAGAGTCTGCAGAACAACTCTCAAATGACTTGCATGTTCTTCCTCACTCCTCGAGTAAATGAGGCTTTCATCAATAAAGACGATAATGAACTAGTCCAAGTACTGTTTGAACACTCGGTTCATCAAATCCATGAAACATGCAGGAGCATTAGTTAGTCCAAGTGACATAACTACATATTCATAATGACCATACCGAGTTCTGAAGGCTGTTTTAAGAATGTCACTGTCGCTGACTCTAAGCTGCTGATAACCCGATCTAAGGTCTATATTTGAGAAATGGTTAGCACCCTAAATTTGGTCAAACAAGTCATCAATCCTAGGGATGGGATACTTATTCTTGATTGTTAACTTTCTCAACTCTCTATAGTCAATTCACATTCTGAGAGAACTTTCTTTCTTCTTTACGACCAACACTGGTCACCCCATGGTGAAATACTAGATATGGTTAAGCCCTTATGTATAAGGTCTTTCAACCGCTCTTTCAATTTCTTAAGCTCTTCTAGAGCCATTCTGTAAGGAGAAATAGAAATAGGCTGGGTATCTGGAGCGAGATCAATTCCAAAGCTGATTTCCCTTTCGGGAAGGACTTTGGGAAGATCTTCTGGAAACTCACAAACTATTGGAACTGACTCAAGAGTTGGGGTTTCAGCGCTAGAATCCTTAACCCGAACTAGATGATAGAGATAACCCTTGGAGATAATCTTTCTGTCCTGAAGGTAAGAAATAAATCGACTATAGGCGCTAAGCTAATACCTTTCCATTCTAAGATTGGTTCATTTGGAAACTGAAAATGAAAAATTCTAGTTCTACAATCGACTGAGGCATAACATGAGTGTAACCAATCCTTGCCTAGAATGACATCGAAGTCTACCATTTATCACTCTACTAGATCTGCTGAGGTGACTTTCTGAGAGACTATGGTAGGGCGGTTTCTGTATACTCGTCTAGCTATAAATGGGTCACTGACTGGAATAGAGACAGAGAAAGGTTCTGAGAGAGTTTCTGGACTGACACTTAATTGGACTACTATATAAGGAGTTACAAAGGAAAAAGTATCCCCTGGATTTAATAATGCGTAAACATGAAGGTCAAAGACTCGTAACATACCAATGACTACATCAGGAGAACCTTCCTGATCCAGGCGAGCCTGAAGAGCATACAACCTGTTCTGGCACTGACCGCCACTTTCACTTGGTGAGTACCCTGCTTAGTATGGCGACTAGCTGGTGCTGCTGAAGTTGTAGACTGAGCTCTACCATTACCAACTCCTTGACCCTGTCTAGAAGGACAATCCCTCAATCTGTGACCAGATTGACCACACCCAAAATATCCTTCTTTTCCTACAAGACACTCGCCCAGATGGTTTTTACCACACATTGGGCAAGTGGGGTAAGTCTTGGTGACTGAAACACTTCCCTGAGATTTAGAGACCGGTGTTCTACCCTTCTGTCATACGTGTTCTTAGAAGATGGAACACTAGCTGATGAAGGGACTGGGGCTAAAAACTTAAGTTGACTCTGTGAGCGATTTCCACCACCTGATTTCTGCTGGGAATATTCATAGTTCCCATTCCTAGTCTTCTTACTCTTCATACTCTGTTCCCTATGCTTATCACGCTCAACCTACTGAGCGTTTGTCATAAGCCTAGATATGTTCATATGTCCAAGTAACATAGCATTTCTACACTCAGTTTTCACCAAATCTGACACTCTATACAAGAAATTATCCATCTGACTACTCGAGTCAGCAACCATGTGAGGAGCATACCTGGAGAGTTGGTTAAACTTCAGCCCATAATCTTGGAATGTCATGTTACCCTGCCTGAAATTCATTAATTCCTGAGCCTTTGCCTCTCTTAACACTATTGGGAAAAAACTATCGAGAAAAGTCTCACTAATACAATTCCAAGTGATAGGAGCTGCATTTGCACCCCTATTCTCCTTCCACTTACTGTACCAGATATGAGCAACATCCTTCAACTGTTATGATGCTAACTCGACCCGATCATTCCCAGTGACTTGCATTACCTTGAAGATCTTCTTTAAGTCATCCAAGAAATTATGAGGATCCTCATTAGCTTGAGATCCTAGGAACTCAGGAGGATTCATCCTAACAAAGTCACGGACCCTTGCTGCTAGTGATCCACCATTTTCATTCACATAAGCATGAACCCGATTGTTTTGGTTAGTCATACTCTGAGCCAATATCTGTATGGCATTTCTGAACTCACCATTGGAGACTTCCTGATCTGAGGCTGGAGGAACTGCGTTTGCATTTCTGGCATTCGCGTTCCTAGTGTTAGCTCTACGAGGAGGCATGATCTGAAACGTAGAACGTCATGTTAGAATGGAATTTGATCATACCTTACGCACGATAAGAGTAACAAGAAAGTGAAGTTTTTCCTAAAACATTTCATAGCCTCCCTCTCATTAGATGTAGTGCACTTCACATCCATGAAAAAGACTCTACTCAGGGAGGATTTTTCAGAAATCCTAGGACTCTTGAACCTAGTGCCCTAATACCAAGTTTTGTCATGCCGCGAGCTACCCCCGAGACGCGAACACGGAACCTAGGATCACAAGTGATCCCAATCTAACACTACCGTCATGATCATGAGCACACTAAACATAATAAACTTATGCGGAAGCTAAATCATAATTAAATCTAAAAAGATATAGAATACTCATATTCTATAACTGAGATATTTGAAAACAATGAGTTTAATACAAAGGAAATATTAACTCCATAATAACCTGAATCTAACTATTTCTAAAATAAGCCTCTAAACTAGACTAGAAATACAAGGACAAGCCCCAGCTAAATCTAGCAAAACTGAAATTAAATGACTAAAGACTCAAATGACACGCATGATTGTTGTCCTCGGAGAATGAGCACCACTGAATCTACTGAACTGGATATCAAAAATTGATATATGCATGATCTGGATGCTCAGAACCTTAACCTACATCATGAGAATTTTAGTGCACATATGCGTCAGTACTTGAAAGGTACTGAGCATGTAGGATAAAGTAAAGCTTAAAAAAATATAACTGAACAAGCATAAAAGCAAGGATAATAATCTGACATGATAAACTGAATTCTGAGATAACTGGATGCAATGACCAATTAATAACATGCTAAAACATAATACTGAATGTACTAATAAATGGTCAATGCAGAGAGTCTGACTGATCTGTGGGAGCTACTAATAATCGATAATAAAATCACATTAGCCAAATGTGGGATCCGATGTATACGCCCCATCGAGAGGACCCAATATACCCTGCCAAAGGTATAAAGGCATGCTGGCGTGATCATTAAACTGATTTCCCATAGAGGGGACTTACAACCTACTTTGCTAGTAGTTCGGGGACTATTGGGTACGCTAAACCCTAGTCCAACACGGAATTAGGCTACTCCCAATGAATTCTGTAAATTTACTGATTATGTATGAGCTTCTATAAATACTGGATAGCTCGTAATTGAACATGCAAACTGAGAATGCAATAATAATTTGGTAATTATTCATTTATAACTGAGGCATGTATATCTGAAGTGTCTGAAATATCTGACCTAGCATGTGTAATTCAAGAACTAAAGAAATACAAATCTAGGGTTCTGAAATTCATGCGATAATCTGAATAATAATATGATAATTTGATTTGGAACATATATTTAATAAATTCATGAATATATATAAAAGTTCTAGAACCCTAGGTTTAATCATGACAATAGAATCAAGAATCTTACTGAAAACTATGGACCCAATGGAAGAGAGGAACTCATTAGTGAAATCCCACATACCTGGTGATGAAATCCACAGAAAAATACTTATGTTTTGGAGCTGGAACTGCTGGAGCTTGTGGAGTTCTTGAGATAGGGTTCTTGATTTGATTTAATTATTTGATTGTGTTTCTAGGCTTAAACTGACTAAAATATGACGATTTAGGGTCAAAACGACGTAACTTAGGGTTTAAATGAAGTGGGAATGGTCTAAAACACCCCCGGGAAAGTTTTTGTTGAATCAATCGATAGCCAGGACTGACAATCCGTCGATAGAGCAACGCCGCGCCGATTGGGCATGTTTGACAAGCCTTTACTAAAACGGGCATAAAATTTTACTCGGAGGTCTGATTTTAGAAAGGTTGGTGTATATGGAAAGTTAATTCAATTATATTTCTGTGGGTAGTTCATGAGACCCCTAATGCATTTTGTGCTAAGACTTATGACCATATGAAGTTGACCCAACTGCATTTCCCCTTAACTGTCTGCTAATTTCCCACCTACGGTCAGACTTACGGATTGTAGGTCCACCTACGAACCGTGCTGGTCATTCGTAGCTCTTGTCAACGAGTGGGTGAAGGGATTCTTAATCGATGGTCATTGACTACGAACCGTAGTCTGACCTACGGACCGTAAGTCCGTCCGTCGATCAACACTTAACCAATTTTCCTTGGCTGAGATTTTTGGAAGTTTCTGATCCCATCAACGGTTGTACAGGACGGACCGTGGGTCAAGCTATAGTCCGTCGATGGTCACATTGGTTGCACCTTCAGTTTTTTTTGAAAAACTTGTTTTTGGTCTATTTTGGATATGGGGCATTACATTCCGGTTGAGATCCTTGATCGTCAGTTGAAGAGATTGAGGAACAAAGAGGTGGCCTCCATAAAAGTGTTATGGAGGAACCACCTAGTTGAGGGAGATCGTGGAGGCCGAGGCCGACATGAAGTTCTATTATCATCATCTCTTTACTAATGAAGGTTATTTTTTCTTGCTAATAATTAAAATAATTACTAAAATTGAAGTTTCTTTGACTTTTAGTGAAGTTTTGCAAAAATGTGCATTTTAGATGTCATTACAGTGAAGTCAAAGGGAAATTGTGTCGACTTAAAAATTTGCAATTCCTCATGTTTTGAGTTATGTTGTGCATTTTAATATGATCAGTATTTATGAAATGATATGTAGCATGTTGGTAAGTTGAACCTTGGCATAATTGACTCATGTAAGGTATGTTGAGCTCATATTATTGTTGTGAGAAGGATATTCCTCATAAGGTGATGTTGAGCCTTATGTGTGGTAATTGAAGTTTTTAATTGCTATGAGTAAATGTAATGAATGAGGTTGTAACTCATGTTGTCATGTTTTGTTGGTTGTTTGGGCTGCTAGTCTTGAGTCTATTCTTCTCTCTCAAAGAATTTTAATGTCATTCGGGGACAAATGTTCCTAAGGGGGGGGGGGGTAATGTAACACTTCGAAAATGAAAGACGTGGTCTAGAGACTAACATGAGTGTAAAGAGGTATACAAACGTTTTTAAGGTCTATTTTAAGAAATATAAGTCATTTAGGAAGATTAGAAGTCAGAACATCCAAGAACGTCCATGGCATCCGGAAACTAGGTCAAAGAAGTACTAGCGTGACATAGTCTAGTTTACTAGCTTTTAAGAGTCGGAAAATGATGAAAATTGGTGGAAGGGTGTCTAACACGTATTAGAGTTAGTTAATTGTGGAAATGTCTGAGCATGAATCCCCAAGGACCAACAGGACCCTAGCGATTTGGTAAGAAGCTGCCAAAAGGCAGTGTTCACCAACAAGTGCAATCAACGATTCGTATCTCAATCGACCAGGCGTCGATTGACTCCATCGATGGACACTTAAAATATTTCTTCAAGGTTGATATTTGCATAGTGTATGAACTAAACGACAAACCAACAGGACGGTTGGTCCTTGGCCCGTCGATTGACAAACGGGGCGTCGACATGGTCTCGTTTGTGAGACAATTGTTTACGCTACACTTTCATTTAAGTCAATTAATTAGTTGGCTTATGCAGGAGGTTAATAAGGGGATAGGGGAGGTCTAATTAAGTTAGTTAACCACCTATATAAAGCCCCTAATCTAATTAGAATATCCTAAGCTCTCATAATTCACAAACCCAAACTCTATTCCTTCTCTCTTCTTTCTGTCTCAGTTGAACAACACCATTGAAGAACAATATAGGGGTGGGTTCAAGGGCCGCAAAGGGTCGAATTTATCCATAAATATTTATTAATTAGAAAGGTATGAGATTTATTTCATATTTGAGACCTCTTTCCTCAAAGGGTTCTATCAAATTGATTTCAAAAATTGGATTTTCAAGTGGGTTTTCATCCAATACGAAATTGATGTTATGAATTACTTTATTTATGATTATTGGATATTATGAATATATTAACATGTATTTTAACTCAATTATGTTATTTCTTAATGGATTTGTCTAGTTTGTAGTAGGTGACATATTCCCCTTAACTCTAGGTTATGATCTTGATATGAATTGTGTAATGTTGGTTAAATTGAAGTTGTTATTGGTTGAATTACTAGATGATGTACTCTTGAGACAGGAGACTCCAATGCATGTAGCATAACAAGGGTCCAAACTGTATCTCCTAGTTCTTGAACAATGTTTCCCCCCATAGGAATACTAGCTTGTGCATCCACATAGTTGCTATATTCATGTTTTGGTACTACCTTGGCAAGTAGTATACCTTCTTTTGGTGTGGGGTTTCATGACACCGGATTCCACATTAGCTCATGTGGTCTATGTTGGTGAAGGCAAGATGTTCCCAGAAGGTAAAATAAACTAATGGAATAAACTCTAACTAAGATGACCTAAGGGGTTTAGCTTAGTCTAGGTAGGGATATGAGACTTTACCTAAACATTGCACTAGTTAGCCTTGAGGGAAGTCTTAGGAGAATGTTCGTATGTATGTATATGCTTATAAATGTAAATGATATATATATGATGATCTTACATGTTAATGACACTATGTGATGTTGATTACTCTTATGAACATGTATTTGGTCTCTATTGCTAAAATATGATATTACTTATTCTTGATGTTATGTTATGTGAAGTAGGACATTGGTTATTGCTACTGCTAGGTTAACTTGATTAAGTACTGTGATGGAGTTTTACTTAGTCATTGCCCAACTCGGCTTAAAGAGGGTAAAGAGTAATGGTCTTGCTTTGGTGATGTTGAAATGTACTCTTATTCATGCTTATTGCTATTATAACTTGATGATAGAGTTACTTAGACGATGTGTTCAATTATGTGAAATACATGTTGACTTGACTAGACATAATGTTGTAGGTCTTGTGATGTACATGCCTATGCCTTAATGAATATGTCTTATTGATTGGTATGGTCTTCTTGAATGTGCATAAGGCTTTCTAAATGTAAAAATGGCATATTTCAATGAAATGTCCCTTTTTAGCATGATTTCATGATATGTGTGCATATGGTCTCATACTTAGTACAAGAGGTGTACTAACCCATTTCGTTATTTTTTACCAACATTTTAGGTTCCTGTCATTGAAGTGCTTTTGAAACCACTTTGAAAAGACTTTGAGTTGTCAATCATCAAAGTTGAGTAGGTCCTCACTTTGCGAGGGCGATGCCACTATCAAAATTATGAAGTTGTTTTAGTATTAAACTCTTATGTTCTTTCCTTTTCATTTGGACACTAAACATTGTATGACCTATATGTGGTTTTGTTATGTAGATGTATGGTATAGGCCCAAATTATTACACTCTTGTTAGATGGTTATGAGATGAGACGTGCTTTTGAGACTATGTTATATTTTATATATCTATGTGCAATAAAAGTAGAAGACTAAGTAATATTCCTATACGAACAGTCTAAGTATACTCGATATAAATATTATCTGTATGTAGAGGTCTATATAAATCTCAATGTAGAAGTACTGAAAAGTTTTAGAATTTCCGCATTTTAACCTATGAATGTATGTATATAAGCTAAGAGGCTAGTCTCAGTCCCCAAAGAGGATGACGATGTCGGTTACATCTAGGGGTGCTCCCCGGATGTGCCACAAACATCTGTTACTATTTGTAAGTCCTTCAGGACATATTGCTAATTTATTGAGTTGTTGGATTAGGAGATGTGGGAGCAAGAGGCAAAAAAAAAGTGGAAAGTAATCCCAACATGCGTATGGTGGTCACCGTGGAGATAGGGGAATTGGAAATATTTTGCGGATAGTTTTAGTTACATTAATAAAGTTAAACAAAATTGTATTATATCCCTTTTATTTTGGTGTAAAGAGGAATGTATATAAAGTTGAACAGATAGTAGATCTTTTAGGTTCCTTGTAATAGTTTCTCCTAGTTTGCAATTCTCTCTTAAGGTTGCGAGCATGTCCTTAATATTGAGGAATACAATGTTACCATTTTAAAAATATATATATGAATTCTTGCAGTGAAGGAAGACAAAAGGCGGAGAAAGTTCGCTGTATAGTACGGAAATACAAGAATCAAGAAAAATATTTGATGATCAATTTATGAATAGAAAAAGTTCAAGTTCTGATTAATCCTTTTTCATAATATTTTTCGAAACGATTCTTTTTTTATATCTATGTTGTACAAAGTAATTAAACACCTGCATTCAATACAAGAAAGTGTCAATTAGAAAAATAAGAACAACAATTGCAGTAACTCACTTGAAATTACGTAATGTACATATACTTAAGTTGCCTATCTTTTAAGGGCCTCCTTTCATGGATAAACTTTTTGATGTGAGACAGTGCAAGAAGCTTTCCTTTTCTAAAAAATTTTAGTTAGAACAAACATAACACAGATTTGTAAAAATTAACCTCTTAGAGCCAATGCGGGCTTAAGTGAGAAGGTTTAGCTGGTACAGTTAACGGTACATCTTGTGTTGCAGTAAATTCTTGATTTTACCTATTATCGGCTATATTATTAATTTTCAACAGGAGCCTGGTATTTCTGTTAATTTGTTATAGGCAAAATATGTGATGTTGTTGAAGTATCTAGAAAGAATGTGATGTCAACATAATCCATCGTGACAACTGAACTTGTTTCACAAAGTAAAGCTCAGTCTGATGAATTCTACTGGTTATATCCTTATTTACCAAGTCTGATCTTACGATAGAAATACTTCTTTTTCAAGTATCATCTCGTGAAAAATAACTAAAAAATATTAGACGGACTTAACTAATTGAACATGCACTATGTTAGTTATGTGGTGTTTACTACTCCTTTCAGCTGTTGCTTGAAATTCTCATTTAGCTAGACATTTGACCAGGAATCTTCCACTATGACTTTATATTCTTCGTTGCTCCCCCGAAATAATAAGTACATACAGGAACATAATAATCTTGTTTGTAGTGAATTGCAAACCAGCTTAATTATATATCTCTACTGCAATTGCAGGTTGACGAGAAGCAAAAAAATGTCTTACTGACAGAGCAGGGTTTACTACTAAAGGTTTGTGATATCTATGCAGAATCTAATGTTATCAATTTTCTTCTCAACCAAGAGAGTTAGAGAAAAATCTTCTAATGAAGTGACCATAATGTGCGAGTTCATATAAGACATTCTAAAAGCTATCAAGTGAAACTGATCGCAAGGTGCTAGGAAACTAAAGGTGTACATATATTTGCAGTTAGCAGCAAAACAGACAAAATCAAAGTGTTCAGGTCAGAAAAGTAGATTAACCTTAACAAAGTACCCTCGCCTAGAGTCCCCTACAACAAATAAAACACCTGCAGTGTTTGAAAACCACAAACAACATTTAAAAAAATGAATTATTAAAAGTAAAAAAACACAGTGGAGAAGACAAAAACGAACAGAAGACGCATAAACTCCAATATATGTTTTCCATCACAGGTTGTTCATATCACTCCGGACAAAACATTTCTACTTGAGCACTACCAAGAAACTATTGAGGATGTGGGAGCTTAGGATGGCTGAGCATGGTGATGGAAACAATATATGGTACTGGACCAATCTAACTGTTATCAACCTTACGATCAGAATGGACTTTTTAATTGTCCTCTCCTTTTTGATGATCACACTTTTGTTGAAAATTAACCATAACTATTATGCAACAAAAACAAAGCACCATAAATATTTACCTGATAACGATGTATACAGCCACAGAAAAGAGAAGCAGTTTAATGGACAATAACATGTTATTCGAGACATTTATACATATGAGGGTAGTAGCTGAAAAGTTTTTGGAAGAAGGGATAATGTAAGTACTGAAACTTCATGACCGTTGCAGAAGAAAAGTCCAGCAGCAACTACATGACTGTTATAGCGATCGGGGGGACGTTAAACGCTTGTATACATTTCAAAACAATTTATTTAGGGATGTAAGCAAATTAAATTTATATTAAACTAATATTTGACTAATATTTTTAATAAATTAATATATAAATAATATTGTAGGGTTAAAATGCTAAATCAACTTTGGGTTTAGGAGGTTCCTGCTTATAATAATATATGATGTATGAATTGGTAACTATATTATGTAAATGAAGAAATGTGACCTTATGTCTAATTTTAAAGAAGCATGTTGATATTGTTCCTTGTATGATGAAAGTCATCTATATGAAGAATGGGATGTGCCTAGTATAAGGAAATTCTCAAGGAGGACTATGGTGGGAGTAGTAGTATGGGATGCTACCTTCACATTACACTAAGTGTAACTTGGGAGTTGTCTCGGAGGATGATCTTTAGCTGAGGTTCCTAAATGCATGTATGTTGTTCTAGTATCTTAGTAATGATTGTTGACTTGTTAAATGAAATCAGGTATGCTTATCTTTGGTAGTATTAAAGATCACTTAGGTGTGTTTTGAAGAGGAAGAGTATTTATGATAATTGAGTTTTATGTAAGTATGAGTTTATGTTGAGAAGTACGGAAGTTTTATCTTAGATGCTAAATGATGAATTGTATAATGCTTTCTAACTTGATTCATGAAGGTTTACTAAAATAGCATGAAAGGTCAACTAAAATGTCGTCTTTTTGCATATATATATATATATA
>NC_028645.1:12701421-12763893 GCF_001406875.1 Solanum pennellii | reverse complement strand
TATATTCAAGTATTACCAAAGTCATCATGTATTAATAGATGTTTTGTCAAATAAATAGCACTTAAAAGTGTAAAAGAAAAACATAATAACATAAAAATATGATTTATACTTGCATAGCACTTAAAAAAAATTCATAACAATGCAAAATAATACATAATAGCAGAAAAAAATGAGTTTCATACTAATCCATTTTGATCAACCATACCTCAACTACAAAGTGAAAAAGAAAAACATAAAATATAATCTAACACAAAAAAAAATCTAATGAAATATATAAGTCATATCTTATACTGTTAAATTTAACAGTTGAACTATATTCTACGAAAACTTCTCTTTTAATTTCAAAATGAAACTATTTGTTCTTCACCCAATCAGCTTCTTGATGACTTGTATTCATATTATAATCTAGGAAGAAGAAAAGAGAATAGTATATGATAGAAAAGACAAGAATGTGATGACCTAGGAAGCAATTAACTGATATTTATAGTGATATTTGATTGTATTTTTACCTACCAAAATTTATTAATGATGTACATTGAATCATGATAGATAAATTTATTTCGTTTCAAAATTCAAAGAGTTTAATAAATATAAATAAAAGTGAAGAGAATTTAGCCAGTCTCAAAGCAAATGAAAGCGGTTGATTTGATGCTCTCCGAAAAGAGCCAAAATAGCCGAGGATGCAGAGTTAGCACTACCCTGCTTCCATCCCCTATCTCGCCTTTTTTTCCTATGTCGACGTTGTCATTTGGTCACTAACGGTCTAATTAGTCATAGTTTCCTTCTTCGGAGGGTTGGCTTGCCTTCTCATCTAGCTTGAGATCGGCCAGATGGGCTTTTGCTTTGTTTACTCGGAGTTCTTTCTGTCTAGTCTGGTTTGCTTCTTACGAGCCGACCAGAAGAAGCAAGGCTTAGATTACCAGATCATGGACACAATCTTCCTAGAGAAGGAGAGGCACTTGACTGTAAGGAAAGGGGCCCTTGGGCCACTTGCCTCACCTTTTTTTTTTTGCACCTATCCTTCTTGCTTGCTTACCTATATCTCTCTTGTGTTAGTGAATCTTCCTCTTTTCTAGGTTTTATTTCTGAGTGTTAAAAAGATAGATTTTTCATTTGCCAATAAATTAGATCCGCCCTGATTCGATCAATAATGGGATTCTTGACTAGAGAAAGGTTCTGTGACATGGACGCCCAGCCCAACTCGGTCGGTCGGTCGGTTGGCCCACCTAATAGATGATGATATTATCGATCAATATAATAATATAACAACTATTATGAAAACAATAACAACAACAATAAAAAAGTGCAATAACCAAACAACATAATAACAATGGGTGGGAAAATGCAAAAGAAAGACTGTACAAGAATAAGAGTACTCCTACAACAGACACACTAAGTCTAATCCTTTCGGAATGCGAGAGAACACTCCACAACAACCTTTTTCCTTAATTTGCGATCTCCATGCTTAAGCATTTTGTATAATTGATGAAATTAATTTCTCTTTTCTTCTTAGCTATGAAAGGCGAATTAGCTTATGTATTTGCCATTAATAATTTTACCTCATGCACATGATATTTCATTATAAGGCAAAAGTTTGCCTAGAATTCTGTCGAAAACTCAAGAGCTATGTTGGAGAACTGAGAGAGAATCTTAAAATGCATTTTAAAACACCTTTTTATTTTAGTATTTAAGATTATATTATATAATTATTATTTAATATGTAATTGCTTAGATATATTACAACATTTTGAATTAAGATAGGGGTAAAATAGTATTTCAACTTTTACCTTTATGGCTTCCAACATACAATGGTATATGATTATGAGATGAATAAACGACGTGAAAGGAAAAATAACCCTAAAATCCTACATGGTATCAGAGCAATCGGTTTCATAAAACTTTAACACCAAACCTCGTTTGTTCAAAGATGGGTGATATTACGCTTTCCTCTGGCACAACGAGAAACACTATGAACTCAACCGTAAGAAACCCTACCTCAATTATGGTTCAACAAGACATATCGTCCTTTCCAATGGAAGTTATCCTTGATGAAACAAATTTTTTATTATGGTCACAATTGATGGAGATGCGTATCGGAGCTCGAAAAAAGGTTGGTTACCTTATCGGTGAAGCAAAGAAACCCGACAAATTGACTCGGATTATGCAATATGGATTAGAGTGAATCATAAGGTGGAAAGCTGGTTCATTGACTCAATGAGTCCCACCCTTATGAAGTTCTATATAGGCTTTCCACTACTAAGGAAATATGGTAAGTAGTTTCGAAAACGTCTATGATGGTTCTGAAAAAACTTGTTCGTTTGAACTAAATCACAAATTTATCCTTCACCACTATGTACAACGGAAGACCCATGTCCACATACTTTATGAATTGGTTTCTATTTTTCAGAAAATTGATCACCTCACAAATATAATATGGATTGATCTGTTGAGAGTATTCATTAGAGACATGTTATGATGGGAAAGCTACGAGTTCATATACTTATCGATGGACTTGATGTAGAATTTGATCAAGTTCGTGGTGAGACTCTAAGAAAGGATCTAAAGATTGACCTTGAAAGAAAATATTCTTATTTCCGAAGAGAATCTTAACAGTGGCAGACTAGAGGTAGTGCTCGGCTAATTCATGAGAGTTCTTCCTTCGCTGTCCATTGAAGTTCTGCTAAAGGTAGAACAAATCAGTCAATTAGTAAGCCTACTAATATTATTTGTTTTCGTTGTGGTGCATCAGGATACTTAAAACAATGATTCTACGAGATCATTGGCTATCTGGATTGGTGGGGTTTCTCAAAGAAGCCCCGCAAAGTTATTCAAAACATAATTGTATCCACGATTACATCAGGAACCAATCAACCAAACAATGATGGTAAAATAAAACCTCGCTTCAATATGATGCAGCCAGGTATTACCGGTAATAACAATATTAAGCTTAATGTGATTGCACCTTCTAGGAATAGTACTTTGATTATAGATATTGGAGTATCTATTACAATCATTAAAACCATCTTCTAAGTTCTTTATTTCAACCGTTAATTGTGGTGTTTCTCCAGTTATCGGAGAAGGACTAGTTGTCATAACAGATGATTTAATATTTGAGATTGGTTTTGTTGTACCTACTTTATATCATATTCTTCTAATGTTAGCGAAGTTTCCACCTCTCATAATGCACTCTACGCGTTTGACCTATTTTTATATCTTTCAGGACATTCTGACTCGGGGGACTCTTGGTTAAGGTGTTAAGCAACACAATCTCTACTTTATGGAATTGGCTAAATGTGGAAAGATGAGTTTCTGTCATGCATTCCGAACATATGGGGTTGAGAAAGCACGGGACCACATATTGTTATGGTATAGAAGGCTCAGACATATCTCATTTGGTTTTCTTCACAAACTCAAATCATATTTGTTTTTACGTTTAGATAACTAAATTTTTTCATTTTTACAGTTGTGATTTAGCAAAAAATCATTCTGTTTCGAAAGTACCAAGTTTGAGTAACTATTGTGAACCTTTGCTATTATATAATGTGATATTTGGGGCATACAAAAGTTGAAACTCTGTCACAAGGTAGTTATTTTATGGCATAATCATAAATGTGTCATTTAACTTGGCTTTCTAATCACATTTATGTTCTTCAACATTGGATGTACACAAATAGACACTTAAAATTGTATAAAGTTGAACAAATAGACACATATGTCCTACATGTCGTTTTTCATCCTACGTGGTGCTCTACGTTTATTGTGCCATACAAGACTCATGTATTTATTTATTAAAAAAATTGGATAGTTAAAGTGTCTGTTTGTGCATTATGAAAGTTGGAGGTCAAAGTTAAAATTTGAAGCAAAGTTTATGGTCCAATATATGTATTATGCCTTGTTTTATTACTATCATAGATGAATGTACTAGGATGACATGGATATCATTACTTCGAAAGCAGTGTGTTGCGTTATTGCATTCAAAATTTCTAATATGGTAAGCACTTAATATCAACAACAAATTTGTGTTTGCTAATCTCAAAATGCCATGTAATTTATACAATCTATTGTTGATGAATACCTTCGGCAACGAGGTATACGTCATGAAACATCTCGCGCATATGCCAACTATTTGTTGGGGGGTACGGTTAAGTCTGCGGCTTATCTTATTGATCAGGTTCTGTCTCGAGTCATTATTTTTGAGACTCAGAAACAAAAGCTCCACTCTTTTTTGTTCTCTTATGCATCTACCAAACATAGAGCCATTGGTGTTTGGATGAAAAGTATATACTCACATTCCAAAAGCTCTATGAGGAATATTGGATTTTTTCGATAGACTCGGCTCAAAGAAAATCCTATCAATGAAGATTAAAAAAGATTTTTGTAATTCCACGAGTGAGGTTTGCTGAGGTAGAGTCTATATAGGCCTGATCCCTACCTTTGGAGGTAGAGGGGCTATTCCTGATAAACCCAAGGTTAAAGGAAAAACATATCAAATTAAATCGAAAAATAAAATATTTACAGAATAAAAAATTAAAGAAAGAACATACCAGTGTAATACCACAAGTGAGGTGTGAGGGGGATAGGTAAAGAACGATTTATGATAGAACCTTAGCCCAAGGAAAACTATGTCGAAGATCTAAAAAGGAAATATTTACATTACAAAAAAGGGAAAGTCATAAAAGGTCTTACTTTTTCTATAAGAAGTATTTTAAATAGACCCCGACTTAAAGATAAGCATGTCAAAGCAGATCAAGAAAAGAGAATATTAACAGAACAAAGACAAAAAATCAAAAAACAAATCCAAAAAAGATCTTTCATTTTTCAGAAAGTCATATCTCTATAAATTATTTTTCATAAACAAAAACATGTTAAAGAAGATTACAGTAAATTTTCGTCACAACTAGGGGCAGAACCGGATGATCACAAATCTAAGCACAGTCAAACAAAGCTTTTGGATGAATCAACCTACACTGATAAGCTTTATCTTCTATGTACACCAAGTATTCAAGCACAAATATATATAATCAAGAAAAAATTAAAAATTTTTAGTCTAAAAGATTAATTTCACACATGCGATTTGTCCTTCTTGAAATTCTAAACCTTATTGTACTTCTTACTTCACAAAAATATTTCTTTTAGGGTATTTCGTAAATATTAAGGAGATAAGAATATCAAGATTAGTGTAATCTGAAATTTTTTTACAGTTAGTGTAATAAAAACAAAAAGATTAAAAATGTGCCATAAATTTAGTCAATGAAAACTTTTGGATGAATCAAACTACATTGATAAGCTTTTTCATCAATGTGTACGAGTGTCAACCAAAAGGGAAACACACATATACATATATATAATAAAAAGAAAAAAACTATAGATTTTGGGGAAAGTGATTACTTTCGCACATGTGATTTGTCCTCACAACAATTCTAAAGCTTTTTGTACTTGTTACTTTACCAAAATATATCTTTTAGGGCATTTCATCAATATTTAAGGAGATAAACATATAAAGATTATTGGAATCTAAAAAATTTAGGAATAAGTGTAATACAAACAAAAAGTTAAAAATGTACTGAGTTGTGCTAGCTAACCTTCCACAACACAGAAAATTGTTTTGAGGTTTTAAAGCAAAAGTGGTAGTGATCGAATTGATAAAAAGGAAATGGTTCCATTCTTTATTTTCCCCCTAATTTGTAGAGGCCAAATGTTTTCATTTTTGATGGCTAGGTCGAGTAAGATACTCCCTAATTAAGACGACTTAGTATCTATGTGACATAAGTTTGCTCTACCTTTTTTTTTTATGAATACAAAGTATAGATAGATAGTATATGTCACGCACGGAGGCTACACCTTGGATGTGGACGGCACCCAATGACCATTGATGGCCTTGGGAGAACCCTTGGCCTGTCTTACTTAACTCAGCGGATGACTATACTCATCTCAAATAAAGAATTTAAAAACATTCAATTCAAATAACTTAAATAACTGCCTTGGACAAAATGACACTAATCTCAACACTTGAACATATGAAATTTAAGATAAATTAGACTCCAAAACTGAATTACTAACTACGTATAAAGCCTCTAAATTGACTGAGATGGATGTTGGAATAGACCCCACAACATCCTAATGAACCAAGATAGAAGAGCAATAAAAGGGATGTCCTCCGGAATGAAAGGAGGCTCACCAAGTGAGTGTGGAGAGCTCAACTGGATCAACGGTGTTCTACGTGCTGACCTGGTTACTTGCTTTTGCATCATGAAACGATGCAGGCCAACTGACATTAGTACACTGAATGTACAAGTATGCGAGTTGGAAAGCTAAATGAAAACTTAAGCTTGAGGGTATTAAGATGAACTTACCTTGGCTCTACTCAACTCAAGAACATGCTTAGCTCAAGTATGTATATAAAACAATTTAAAACACATGCTATATATATATATATATATATATATATATATATACACACACACACACACACACACACACATACATATATATATGTATGTATATATATACAGAGTTTGTAGAACAATAAAGCAACTTAGTTCGTTAAAGAAATGCAATAAAAAACTCAACTTTATGTATATATGAATGTAATATAACTTTTGTGGGAGATTCTTTAACAGACAACCATCACTTTGAGCCTAAATGATGATACAACGCTTTATCTCACGCTGCTGAGGACCATCCTATACCTTGCCATCGGTATAGTACCTTACTTAGCTTAGTGTACCTTCTAGATTAATTTACGTGATCATCTAAAACATATGACTCGTCAATTGCCATCACGGCTTCATGGTTTACATAAGACACTTGAGTTAATATGAACTCTCATCCCCACATCGGTGCTCAATACTACTCCAGAAATATACTTTAGCTCATACTTTTAATAAAACTTCCTTCCTTTGGGTTGAGATAATTTTCTGAACCCTTTAGCTTTAAAAAGATCCTTCTAGAATAAATGTTCCCTTTTAGTTCAAAACTCTTTTGGAACTCTTAGTTTCCTTTTACATTAATGTGAAACATTTATAAACCTTTAGGGAAATACTTACTTCCCATATAGCATTTGAGCAATGAACTTAACTATTACTCTTTAATTGACTTGATCTTAAATCTTAGGGAATACTTAGTTCCCTTATAGATTTTGAGAATTTAATCAACTCTTTACTCTTTGATCATATTGTAACTTGAGAATTAAACGAAAGTTAAAATGATTTTTGAAGACCCTTTGAAAACTTTAAGAAATTACTTTGACTCTTTTCTTAACTTTAAACTTGACTCCAAAGTTCTTTGACTTTGATCTTAACTTTCCTTGAATTGGATTATGAATTCAAGGATTAGATGTACCTTAGACTGTTGGAATGAACTAGCAATGATAGGTACATCACTTAGGAACAAGTACGAAAAGATAGGGAAAGAACAACGTCTCTAGGGGGTCTTGGAGCTTTGAGAGACGCATAGTGCCAGAGCCTGTCGGAAAGATTCTGGTCTGAGGTGCTCTAGCTGGTGCGGCGCGCCAGGACTTGTCAGACAGAGCCTGCCTTGAGGGGCTCTTGCAAGCGCAACGCCCTAGGGTATAACAGACGAGACCTCCGACTTTTTTCTCCATTTTTCATCTCCAAAACTCCTAAATTTCCATGGATCCTACCCTAAAAACCTTAGGATCTCTAAATACCTCATTATCCTGTAGATTAGACCTAAAAACAGTCCCAAAAATGAATCAAATCTACTAGAGATCAACTAAAAAACAACAAACAAGAATTTCATAATTTTTCATCAAGAACTTCCATGTTCATCATTCAAATAAACTCTAAATTGCTGTATTGAATCAAATTGTGGTGTGGGTGAAAGGATCGAAAAAAGAATGATCTCATATACCTCGATAGAGATCACCTCTGACGAAATCCATGCAACAATCTTGGCATTCTTGAACGATTATTGATCTTTATCTTCTTTTCTATTTTACTCACAAGCCCTAAGAGTTCGTAATTTTGTTCAAACTGAATTGGGACTTTTTATTACCCCTAAATAACCATTAAAACTATTAGGAAATACTAGGGTGAAAAGATAATTTACCCTTCCTAAAATCCAGATTAGACATTTCTTAGTCCAACAACCCAACTTCCGAAAGACATATCTCCACTCATAAGACATCGGATTTGCGCAAATTCAGGCGAGTTAAAAAGATCTTTCTATGATATTTCCAACCATATAAATAAATTATCAAAACTTCTCATGAGATGGAAATTATAGCCATTTGAAAATGACCAAAACTCACTTTTGAAAGCTGGAAATTTTCTAGATTCCCCTGCTGATTCCCAAAATTGATTATTTTTGGTTTCTTAGCTTATTCTTAGTTAATTTAAGTTACGATATGTTACAATATCTCCCCCTTTTGAACATTCGTCCTAGAATGAGAACTCTTTCACTAAACTAGGGGTAGTAACATTACTTTAACACTCAACGACAAAAACAAGTAATAACATATTTACACATAGTCTTGTAAAGCGTTAAGAAGAGAATTTAATACCTTGATCTGCATTTTCTACGGATTCGAAGAGATGTTGATATATACTCTTCATATCCTCTCCAACTTCCCAAGTTGCTTGTTCAACAAACTGATTCCTCTAAAGGACTTTGACTGATGCACTTCATTTGTTCTCAACTTGCGAACTTGACGATCCAAAATTTGAAATGGAATCTCCTCATAGGACAAGTTATCCTTAATCCCAACATTCTCAGTTAGTAAAAATAATGAAGGATCACCAAAGCATTTTTTCAACATAGACACATGGAATACCAGATGAACCGCTTCTAACTCGTGGGGTAGATCCAACTCATAAGCCACATTGCCCACTCTCTTGGATATTCTATAAGGTTCAATATATCGGGGGATAAGTTTCCCCTTCTAACCAAACCTCATAGCACCCTTCATGGGTGAAAATTTCATATACACCCAATCATCCACCTCAAACTCTAACGGCCTTCTCCTAACATTTGTGAAGGACTTTTGGCGACTTTGTGCCATTTTTAATCTCTCTTAAATCACTTTCGCCTTCTCAATAGCTTGGTGAACTAGATCTGGTCCTATCAAACCGACTTCACCAACTTCAAACCAAACAATTGGAGATCTACATGCCCTCCCATGAAGAGCTTCATATGGAGCCATTGGGATGCTAGAATGGTAACTATTGTTCTAAGCAAACTCAATCAGAGGTATGTGATTATCCCAAATCCCTTAGAATTCGATCACACAAGCTCTCAACATATCTTCTAAGGTCTGGATAGTGCGCTATGCTTGTCCATCTGTTGGAGGGGTAAAAGCAGTGCTTAAGTTACCTTTGAACCCAAACCTTTCTATTTTGATTTCCAGAATTGTGCAGTAAATTGTGCACCTCTATCTGAAATAATGGAGACTGGAGCTCCATGAAGTGTCACTACCTCTTGAAGGTACAACTTAGCATAGTTCTCAGATTAATAGGTAGTCTTTATTGGCAAGAAATGACCTCACTTTGTTATTCTATCGACAATCGCCCAAATAGAATCATGCTTCTTGCAAGATACATGCAAGCCTGTGATATAGTCCATGTTCATCATCTAACACTCCCATTCCGGAAGTTCTATAGTCTGAGATCCTTCAGTCCTTTGGTGCTATATTGTAACTTGTTGGAAATTTGACCACTTGACAACATGCTCAACAATATCTTTCTTCATGCCTTCCCACCAATATACCTTTCTCAAATCGTGGTACATCTTGGTGGAACCTGGATAAATGGAATAGCTGGCGCTATGTCCTAGGATCCTCTCTTGGAGTCCATCCACTCAAGGTACACACGATCTAACTTGGTACTTCAACATACCATCTCCCCCTTGTTCAAAAGCCAATACTCTTTGGTTATGGACACTTGCCTTCAAATCAAGCAAAATGGGGTCTTGGTCTTGCTTCTCATTCACCTCTGACACTAATGATGACTCGGCCCCATTGGTCACCACTATTCCTCATTCTGTGGAATCCATAAGTCTGACTCCTAAACGTGTAAGTCTGTGCACATGTTTAGCTAATCACTTCAAAAAAAAAACCTCAAATTGTCAACAAATTTTAGTAACAACTTAAGTTGGTTAGTATTCTACTAACAAATTACCAACATATTTCTAACCTAATAATATATTAAAAGTTAACAACGAAATTCTAACAGATTAGAAACATAAATCTTACTAACTAAGTATTTTAGTTGGTAAATGCGGCGGAAAAAAATGGCGCCAAATTTAGCAACCTTCTATCAATGGATTACCAAAAATTTTTTTACTAACGTGCACCATTTGTTGGTAATATTACCAACGAAGTATATATCGATAAGTAAATATGACAAATAATTATTTATATAATTTAATAACATATTACTAATGAATTACTAACCAAACATTTACCAACGACAAGATTGTGTTGCTAATTTACCAACATTATAAATGTGTTGGTAAATTAGTAATGAAATGTAATTTGTTGGTAAACTTGCCAACCAATATCAAATTAGTTGGGAATTTTGCCGACAAATAAAAATTGTAGTTAGTAAATTACTAATATCATTAAAATAGTTAGTAATTTACTAAGCGATCACTAATCCACTGGTAAAATTTACCAACATATTAATTATTAGTTGGTAATATTACATATGAATGCTTAGTTGAATAGTAACTATTACCAACTCTGATAAAATTTGTTGGTAAACTATTACTTACTTACTTATATTTTAATAGTTGGTAAATTACCAACTAAAGTTAAAAGTTTTTGGTAAATCAACATCTAGTGTTGAGGCTTTCATATTTAATTTGTGTCAATAGGCATTTTAAATTTTAAATTTTAATTGAAACTTGACTTTGTTGAATATTTTTGGTAAACATGCTCCGATTATAACTCCATCAGTGTCATTAGATTTGAAAGGTAATTTTTTATCTAACAGGGTTGGTTCATATTTTGAGGCTTTCATTTTTGTTTGTACCGTTATGTGTCTTGAATTTTATGTTAAGGACAATATTTGACTTCGGTCGATATTTATTGTGAACATACTCAGATGAGAATTTCGTTAGAGTAATCAACTCCAAAGGTCATTTTTTATCTAGTAGGATGGTCGGTTTGAGTATTGATGCTTTCATTTTTACTGTGTGTAGTTAGGTGTTTAACATATAAATTTTAGAAAAAAATTAATTTTGGTCAATATATTTGATAACGTACCCAGATAAGACAGTTAGATACGAAAAATCATTTTTGATGTAATAAGATAGAGGGTTCCGATTTTGAGGCTTCCATTTTTAGTTTATGTCATTAGGCATTTTAGCTTTTAGTTTTGGCCAGAATTTTAGTTTAGTCAATATTTTTGGTAATCGTGCTCGAATTGAAATTTTTTCACCGCAGTTAGCCATATAAGTTCAGTTTTGATCTCATAGGATTGTTGGTTTGGGATTTGAGACATATTCTCAGTTTGCTTCGTTAAGCGTTTTAACTTTTATCTTTTGTCTAATATTTGAATTAGGTCATTTTTTAGGAAACATGCTCAAATTTGAATTTCCTCAGCGTGGTTAGCTATGGAGGTCATTTTTCATTTTATAGGATGATTGATTTTGATTTTGAGGTTTTCATATTCAGTTTGTACCGTTAGGAGATTTAACTTTTATCTTTTTACAAAAATTTGATTTTGCTTAGAAGTTTTTGTAAATGTGCTCTGATGAAAATTTTGTCAGTTCAATTAGATTCGGAAGGTCATTTTTATATCAATCAAGATTGTTGTTTCAGGTTTTGAGACTTCTGTTTTCAGTTTGTGTTGTTACGCGTTTTAACTTTTGAACAAAATTTATACTTGGTCAATATTTTTTGTAAACGTGCTCAAATTAAAATTTTTGATATAATGATGTGTGTCATATTGAGAATAATTTAACTTGTTATCATAGATTTTGCACGGTTTCTTTCAAATATGATTTATAAAATTGATTAATATTTTTGGATTTACATTCGTGTATTTAGATTATTTTAATGCAATAAATTAATAAATATTCTACTATTGAATAATTATTCAGTTAATAATATTTTGATTATATTGTCAATCAATTACTAAGCTAACATTGAACTCTGAATGATCTATTACCAATAAACTAACAATCAATTAGTAAATTTATAAGAAAAATAAATAATCATACTAAGTATTTTAAATTTATTATTAACAAGGGTTGTGGTGTAATAGTAAGTACACCTGCATCTTTAACCAAGAGGCCTTAGGATCGATTCCCGTTGGGTACATGATCCTCTTTGTTAGGGAATGCTTTACCACCCAATTGTGACTTTCCGGTGTGAATACAGATTTAGTCGGGCTCCAATGTGGGTACCGAACACCGGATGAAAAACCAAAAAGTAAATTTAAAAAAGCATTTAAAATTTATTGGAAAATTACCAACACAAATTTTTCTACTAAAATTAACAATGTAAGAATCGAAAAATGATTAAAAAAATTTACTTACTCCTTTACAATTTGTTAGTAAAGGTACTAACGATATCCTAACCAAAAATTAGATGGCAAATTTACCAACAAAAAATTCAGGGTCATATTTCAAAATTTTGTAAAAATAGCTTTCGGTGTTTATCAACTGATTTTTGGTTTGTAAGTCCACCAACAAATTAAAATCAGTTGGTAATATTTAACGACGAGCTTTTTCGCAACGAATTAATATAAGTTGACATTTGGTTGTTAACTCAAGTTGCCAACCGAGTTGATCAACATACCAATTTTTTTTGTTGGTAATTGAGGTTCCTTTTATAGTAACTCCCTCATTTCTTCTTCAACACGGGCGGTATTACCTATGGACAACTTTCTTAAGGCATCAACAAACACATTAGCTTTGCCTAGGTGGTAAATAATTCTCATGTCATAATCCGTGAGTAATTCTAACTGCCTCTTTTGTGTGAGATTAAGTTCCTTCTAAGTGAACACATATTGGAGGCTCTTGTGGTTAGTGAATATGTCAACATGAACACCATACAAGTAGTGTCGTCGTATCTTAAAATCAAACACTACTAAAGCCAATTCCAAGTCATAAGTTTGATAATTCTTCTCATGAACTGTCAACTGTCTCGAGGCATAAGCTATAACCTTACCATTTTGCATCAACACGCAGCCTAAACCAACTCTTGATGTATCACAATACACCACAAAGCCTTGAGTACCCATGGTAAGGTCAAAACTAGAGTGGTAATCAATATCTTTTTCAATACCTGAAAGATTTTCTCACAAGCTTTAGACTACTGAAACTTTATTATCTTCTGAGTTATCTTGGTCGAAGGAGACAAGATAGACGAAAATCCTTTAACAAATCTCCTATAGTTGCCAGCCAAGCCAAGAAACTCCTAATATCTATTGGATATGTGGGCTAGGCCAACTCTGAACTGCTTCTATCTTCTGAATGTAAACTCTAATCCCATCACTCGAAAATATGTGGCCCAAGAATGCCACAGACTTAGTTTAAACTCCCACATGGAGAACTTGACATATAGCTCCTTATCTCTCAACGTCTGAAGAACTACCCTTAGGTGATTAGCATAATCTTTTTCATTCCTTGAATAAACGACTATGTCATTAATAAAGATGATGACAAAAAGATCTAAATAAGGTTTGAACACTCAATTCATGAGATCCATAAATGTTTAAGGTGCATTTGTCAAACCAAAGGACATAACCAAAAAATCATAATGCCCATATCTCATTCTGAAAGTTGTCTTTGGAATATCACATTCCTAACCTTCAACTGATGATAGATTGATCTGAGGTCAATCTTAGAAGAACGAGAAACACCCTTATGTTGATAGGAAAGATAATCTATCCTTGAAAGAGGATATTTATTCTTTATGGTAACCTTATTCAATTGGCGGAAGTCTATACACATCCTAAGGGACCCATCTTTCTTCCTTACAAATAAGACCGAAGTGCCCCAAAGTGAGACACTTGCTCTTGTGATTTATGGAAACGGGACAATCAGGATAAAGTCTTTACAGTAGAATAGACTCTCCCACAGGTGTAGAAACACAAAATGGTTCACAATGTTTTTCAGGAAGATCTCAAACCGATTCGCAACATAAGGAGTAAAAATAAACTTCCTCCTAGGTGTAAAAAACAAAAGACATCAAACTTAAAGACTTTTATCATACCCGTGACAACATATAAAGAGTTCTCTTGCTCTTGGCGGCTAGTAAGTGCATAGAGACGGTCTGCCCGTCTACCGGTACCAGAATTGGCTCCTCTAGGTGCAACCTTGTCTAGTGGAGCAACTGATTAAAATTGTGCTCTATTGCCCGGATTCCCACAACCTTGCTTATTCTTGGGGCACTCCCTCTTGAAGTGACCCTCTTGACCACACTTGAAACAAAATGTTTTGGCCCTCACGACATTTACCCGAGTGGGTTCTACCACAACTACGATATGTAAAAATCCTACTACCTCGTTGTGAAACACTACTTTGGGATTGGGTTGGTCTAGACTTGAAAACTGTAAATTCAGGCCACTATACTCACCTCTATTTCTGGGCGCATGTGCACTAGCAGATGATGGTTCATGCCCCTTCTATTTCTGAAATTATGGTCGCTTTCTTGTTTTTGTATTCCTCTTTGTGCCTCAGTTTCTCCTCTTCAACTTGTTGCACACAGACTATAAGCAAGGATATATCCATGTGACCAATTGAAATTATATCCATACCTTCTTTATTTGAAGTAAGACCCAAACAAGCAACAAACAAGGTCATTCTAATTCTCATGTCCTGCACCATTTCTGGAGCATAGCGAGACAATTGGGTGGACTTCAACCCATACACTCATGGAGACCTGTTTTTAAGTGAGGAACTCTCGTACCTTCACTTCCTTCACTTCTCGAGGAAAGAACCTCACCAAGAAGGCTTCTTCAAATGAAACCCAACTTGGAGGTGGCGCATCCTCAACTCTGCCCTTCATCCATTGGTAGAACCAATTTCTAGCCAAACTCTTCAATTTGTATGCATATAATTCAACCCTCTCAAAATCGACCACATGCATTACCTCAAACACCTTCTTCAACTCTTCCACTAAGTTCTCCAAATCTTCAGCAGTGCTTGATCCGGTGAAGCTTGGAGGATTCATTCTCAAAAACACACGAACCCTTGAGGTGTCAGCCCCTTCTTGTCGATCTACACTCTATTGCAAGACTTGGTTTGTTAGTACTTGACTTAACATATGGATAGCTTTCCGGAATTCAGTGTTGGTAACCTCTCCTTGGGGTTCCACACAAGGTGCATTTGGGACTTCTTATTCCTCAACATTTCTTCTGGCTAGTCGACCTCTTATTGCTCTTCGTGGAGGCATAATGATCTGAAAATACACGTAAGCATGAGTTAGAGAGAAAACCTTTTGAGATAAACTCTACGCACGAAGAGGAATATGAAAGAAGTGAAACATTTCTAAATGTTATAGTCTCCTAATCATAGATATGACGTGCTTCACACTGTTGGCTAAGACTTTACAAACAAGGCTTCATAGACTTCCTAGGACTCTTGAACCTTGTGCTCTGGTACCAAGTTTGTAATGTCTGGAGCCTACACCATGGACATGGACAGCACCATATGATAATTGTTGGCCTTGAGAGAACCTTTAGCATGACTTATTTAACTTAGCAGAAAACTATACTCTACTCAGATAAAGAATTTAAAAGAATTCTCATCAAATAACTTAAATAACTATGTTGACCAAAATAACACTAAGTCTCATTACTTGAACATATAAAAAATTAGATAAATTAGACTCCAAAACTGAGCTGCTAACTGTCTATGAAACCTCTAAACTAACTGAGGTGTATGTTGGGAAGGACCCCAAAGCAATCTAATGAACTAAGCTAGAAAAGCAATAAAAAGGATGTTTTCCGAAGTGGAAGTAGGCTCCCCAATTGACTTTGGAGTGCTAAACTTGCTCAACGGTGCGTGCTGATCCTGATTACCTGCGTGTGAATCATGAAACGATGCAGGCTAACCGGCATTAGTAGATTGAACGTATTAGTATGTTAATTGGAAAGCTAAATGGCGACTTAAGCTTGAGGGGATTAAGATGAACTTACCTTGGCTTTGCTCAACTCAAAACTATCCTTAACTCAAGTATTTATATTAAGTAAGTTAAAACACATGAAGTAATATATAAAGCTTGTAAAACAATAAATCAAATTAGTTAGTTAAATAGATACAATAACAAACTCAACATTATTTATATATGAAAGTAATATAACTTTTATGGGAAATTCTCTAACCGACAACCATCAATTTGAGCCTAAGTGATCATACAATGTTTTACCTCAGGTTGTCATGGAACATCCTATACCTTGCTATCATATAGGACCTTAATTAGCTTAGTGGATCTATTAGATTAACTTACTTGATCATATAAAACGTATGACCCATTAATTCCTATGATGGCTTCATGGTTTACATGGAGACTTGAATTAATATGAACTCTTATCCTCACATCGGTGCTCAGTACTACTGCTAAAATATACTTTAGGTCATACTTATAATAAAACTTCCTTCCTTTTAGTTGAGATAATTTACTTAACCCTTTAGCTTTAAAAAGCTCAAACTAAAATCAATTTTCCCCTTTTAGTTCAAAAACTCTTTTGGAACTTTTAGTTTCATTTTAACTTAAATGTGAAACATTTATAAACCTTTAAGGAAATACTTAGTTCCCATATAGAATTTGAGAAATGAACTTAACTCTTACTCTTGACTTGAACTTAATTTTTAGGCGCTTATAATTTTTGATAAGTTACCTCAACTCTTTACTCTTTCTTCAACTTGTAATTTGAGCCTTAAATCAAGGTGAAAATGATTGTTTAAGTCCCTTTGAAAACATTAAGAACTTACTTTGACGTGTTTCTTAACTTTTGAACTTGACTTCTGCCTTCTTTGATATTCACTTTCCTTGAATTGTATTATCGATTCATGGATCATGATCTAATGTTTACGGATGATTTTATGATGTTTATATGTAACTTAGAGTGTTGGAATCAACTAGGAATGATAGGTACAACACTTATCCAGGGGTCTTGGCGCTCTGAGAGGCACGGAGCACCAAAGACTGTCGAACAAACTATGGTTGAGGCACTCTAGATGGCTCAACGTGCTAGGACCTATCTGATAGAGTGTGCCGTGAGGGGCTCTTGTAGGTGCAACTTCCAAGGGTTGAAAAGACGGGACCTCCGACTTTTCTTCTTTATTTTTCATCTGAAACCTCTTAACTTACATGTACACCACCCCAAACACTTAGGGTCTTTGAATACCTTGTAACCCAATATATTAGACCCAAAAAACAGTCCGGAAATAGGAATTAAAATCTACAAGAGATTAGATACAAATCAACCAAGAAGAATTTCACAATTTTTTATCAAGAACTTCCACATTAATAATTCAAATAAACTCTAATTTTCTTAATTTAATTAAATTGGGGTGTCGATGAAAGGACCCAACACAGAATGATCTCATATATGTTGATAGGGATAACCGAGGAAATCCATGTAACGATCTTGTCGTTTTAGGACGATTCTTGATCTTCCTCTTCTTTTAAGTTTTTCTCCCAAGCTCTAAGCGCTTTCTTATTTTTGTTAAAACTGATTTGGGACTTGGTTTTTACCCCTAAATAACCCTTAAAACGTATTAGGAAGTACTAGGGTGAAAATACAACTCTATCCTTACTAAAATCCGGATTGGACTTTCCTCAGTCCAACAACCCAACTTCCGAAAGACATATCTCCTTCATACCGCATCAGATTTGCGCAAACTCGGCGGCATAGGAAAGATCATTCAAGGGTTTTCCGATCATATAAAGAACTCATCCAAAACTCTGCTTATCCATAAGTTATGTCCGTTTGAAGTGACAAAAACTCACTTTTAAAAGCTAGAAATTTTCCAGATTTCCCTACTTATTCCCAAAATTGATTATGTTTCATTTCTTAGCTTAATCTTAGTTAACTCCAGTAACGAGATGTTACAGTATATGATACATCATCAATTTGATGGAAAAAACTATAAACAAAAAAAGTAGGAACGGAGAACCTAGAGATATTATAAAATGGCAAGATAAAAAAAATATTAGATAATTTTTTTTGAACGATCACATTTTATTCAAAAACATACGGAGTATCATTAAAACATCTCACACAACTAGTCTCAACCTGATCAAAAAACCTATATAATTCATCTTGTTTAGTTTGATATATTCTCCCTACAGAATTCCTATCGTTTGCACATAAGTTTGTGAAAATAAATGTTCCATTTTTTCAGAATGATCACCACATAGTAAGAATAATGTATTATGTCACATGTGGATGCATAATCTTTTAATGAGAAATTGGACTGAAACTTCATACACAAATAAAACGTTTTTTGTGTGATACTCAAGTTGTTCGTCATACTGCCTCGAATGTTTTGTATCATTAAATTTTCTAACAATATTGAATTTAACTGTAATTTAGTTCGATAGAAGATTCAGAAAATTTGATTTCCACTGGCTATGTGAAGATTAGAGAGCAACTAGCTCATTTGTCAAAAACGGAACTAAATTGAGCTCAAATTAATTATCTATGTTACAATGTAGGATATTGTAAAGATCTTATCGTACCTTATATAGCTAGCTAAATTATAGAAATATCTTTAGGATATTTACTTACCAAACCTCTATTGATTGTATATATACATGTACTTCTTAACATAGTGAAATACAAGTTCTTCTATTACAATTTTCTAAATAACAAAAAATGGAATATCTCCTAGATGTATGGTCAAGATTCAAATGCAAAAGGCATACAACTTAGTACAATGGCCCTTCCTTTAACAAATAATTTATAACTTAAACTTCCTTACTACTTTTTTGAAATTGATTGTGAGATGTGTAACTAATGTTTCATACTTTATAATCATCAAAGGAAAATTTTCTTAATCATTCACTGCAAAGAAAGGTCTGACAGTTAAATAAGGGGGGGGGGGTTAATTGTTGTTCTTCGTTTTTCTTCTTAAGTAGTCTACTTAAGGTGTTTCTTAGTGTAACATCCCAGAAATCCAATGACCTAAGCTAGAGCTTTAAATTAATTTTAATAACTTTAAAATGGTTAATATGATATTTGAATACCTAACTAAACCTAATTAACTTTTTTTTGAAAGTGTTAGTGCATAACCGTAATGGAACGACCATGACATCTGGAAAATGATCTAGTGTGTCTTTAGGTTTTTAGGGGTTTGAAGAGTCACGTGAGGGCTAAAGAATGTAGAAATATATGGAATGCATGCTATTATGTGTTTAGGGTCAAAACATTTGGGTACGACTATCCAAGGAAAACCCTAAGGGTACTTGAGAAGGACCCAACCGTTGGCCCTAAAATCTGTCAAAACACATAAAGGAACCACAAGTGCATTGATGATTCGTCAATGCACTCATGCCCCGTCAATGGAGGTCATGATTACACACATAGAATTGTTGAGTATGTATCTATTTGGCTAGTCTTTGACACTGACCACGAACAACCAGGATGGAGCGTCAATTAGTTGACAGTCCGTCAATAGTGGGCGTGGTTTGGTTTCTACCAAATGGTGCAAGACAGGACCAAGCCAAGAATGGTTTGGTAAATTCCACCCTTGTCCATTTATTTAAACGGGAGGATATAATTTGTTAGTTTAGGTATAGTGAAGTATTTTAAGTCTTAAACAAGTCTTACCCCTTATAACTCCAACAACCACAAAGGGCTCCCGCTTCTCTCTAGATTCACTCATTACACAAAGACTTCGTTATTAAAGAAGGTAAAAGTGTTAAGTAGGTCTCAAGAAAAAGGCTATTATCCATTAATCCTTCAGGAATGACAAGGTATGGGAACTCTTCGCTCTTGCGACTCCATTGCCCAAGAGGTTCCTTCAAATTGATTTTCAGTGTTCTTCAAATGTTCTAGAATTCACACAAATTCAAGGGTTACCTTTAAACATTACTTATTTGGTTAAAAATTGATTAATAATTATGGATTATAAATGGTTATCAATGATTTGATGTATTAACTTAGGTTTTTGACCTAATTCCTTAAAGACCCAATAATGTCCCTCTTCTCCTAACCCTACCTCTTGAATTATGTTGATAAATGATTAGAGGTGATGTAATTGAGTATGTTATTTTGTAATTGACTATTGAATAATTACAATAATTGATTTGATGGATAAATATCATGGATTCGAGATGAAGTCTTGAAAAAGTTTCTTGGAGGCCATTGGTAAGACTTTCAAAGTCATGAACATCCTTTGTAGTATTGTCGGTTTATTGTTGGTAATGTTGATTAATTTAAGAATAAATGATGAATTTATTGAATGTATTATCATTCTATGAATATGATGGATGTGCGATGATTAAAGGTGTGCTAATATACGAGATTAAAGGTGATTCCCGTGTACATCTTATGACTATGTTATGAAGTGTTGTTCTGACATGAGTTTGTTTTGTGATGAAAGGGATTTATAATCTTGAAACTTATGAACTATGAACATGCTATATGAGGGGTTAAACTCCTAAGACCTATGTTATGAATTGATGTTAAGGAAGGCGTAATGATACTTCAAGAAGGGAATTTAGCTTAACAACGAGTGAACTTGACAATGAGATGTGTTCCTTCACAAAGGAAGATAGGTTCATTCAATGTTTCCATTGGATGGAAACTATAATGCTAATTAGCATAAAGAGGGATTTTAGTAATAACCTCATACTTCCTCTACTGTTTTCCTTCATGATAACCTTAACTAGTGGATCCACTTAGATGTTATATGAATGTCTATGTTTTACCTTGGCAAGCAGGACACCCTTATGTCGTTGTGAGGGGATTATACTGAATTTCATGTAGCTCACATGGTCTATGTCGGTTATGGTAAAGTTTCCCGAATGTTAAAATGAATGAGTGAAATTATGAAGGTTAACACTAACTAGGATTAATTAAGAGGTGTTACTTAGTGTAGGTAAGGTTACGAGACTTTATCTATACATTGCACAAGTGGACCTAGACGGGAATTCTAGGGTGGGTTCTTTATGTATTTTTGTTATGAATGAAATGCAATGAAGGAATTATAGTCACGCTACTCAAAGGTAACCCTAGGATAGTATCGATCTCTCATCCTAGGCTAACTTGCCCACTACTGTAGCTTGTATTCTATCAATGCAAGATCAAGCTAACCTTAAGGGAGCTTACTTCCTAAATCCCATGCTATCATGAGACACACAATCCCAAGCTACCATGAGATCTACCCTCCGAAGCTACAAAATTCAACTATTCATTAGGGAATCCATATGTTCAACCCCAAGATATACTATTCTAACAAGCATGATTCATCCTATGTGATTAAACTTTCACATTATACATACATGAAAGCCACTCATTATATCAGATTAATTCTACAGGTCCTAGTGGTCAACAATATAACTTCAATCCCTACATTCAAACTTTACTTCATGATCCTCACACTAGTCTAGGTTACATGACACATTAGTTCTAAGCCTTAGTCATAAGCCAATTCTAAGCATACTTCATCATAATGTCCCAGTTATAATCAATTCAATTCACTTTCTATCATACATGCAAACATCTACATTAGTTCATCATTGCATAACTCTATGCTTGATTTAATCCCTACACATATTGACAATTCAAGTGAATCTACCAAGAATCATCAATTTCTCATTTAAAGCATAAATCCAAATACTATAGAAATTAAGGTTAATCATGAATTAAATATAAATTCTCCGTAATCACATGAATCAACATCAATTAAATCATATGTGAGTAGTATCCAACTATTTGGAGTCGTACCCGCCTAAAACCTATGCATTGGAAGTAACCTTACGTTAATTATGATTCTTCTTCACAAATTTAGGGAAATTCTAGAGGAATCTATGGGTGAAAGACCACATAGATGAAGAGCTTTACATACCTTAAACAAAGCCCTAGCAGAATTCTTAAGCAATGGAGCCTTTGATCTTGACCTTAGCTTCATTCCTAAGCTTCTTCTTCAATGGAGGTTCTTTGAGAGAGAAATATTTGTGTTGAGAGGATTTGGGGTTTTTGAATTGGGTCAAATCAAAAGGAATTTTAATGTGGGATAAATGACTAAAAAACATTTTTAATAAATCCCCAAAGTACCCCAAATCAACCCTTCATTAATTGAACTTAAAACAATTCAGCAAACATAACTTTAATTGTTGGAGGCGTTGTCATGGAATAGGTATTAGATTTGGAGACGATCCCTAGCTTCAAAAAAGTAGCAGGGTGGGACAGTGGAGTCCGCGACAGCCTCCAGGACGTGTAGACAGAGGAGAAACAGGTCCGTGACGCGGACTTGTTCCATTGAGCTACTGCCCATGGCTTCCAAGGCAGCTTCTTGTCCAATCCTTTGGGTCCTATGCGAGGACCCTTAAAGTGGTCCTCGAGGAGTCGTACCTAAACTTTTTGACACTAAACATGGACATATATGTTTAGGAACCCTTTATACTCAATCTCATGTCAATACAACACTCAAAACCTCAACTACAAAAACCCTAAGTCACATTAGTTCAACTAGGGTATTTTCTGGATGTCTTTGTTGTCGTTTGATTTTTCGCTTCTAAAATTACAAATCTAAGTTAACGGAAATAGATTAGTTCTATAAACATAATATTAACCCCTTTTAAGTTATTAGACCTCATGTAGGGATCTAGATCATCCTATTTCATGTTGAAAATCATGACAAGACTGGTATATGATTCTTGGAATGTGAATAAAGGCTTTTAAATTAAACTTAGCAGTCTTAAAACCAAATGTCCCTTTGTGCATGTTATAAAATTTTTACTTTCATATGTTTCCATACTTAGTACTTGTGGTTTGTACTAACCCATGTCTCTTATATTTTCTATATAAATGTAGGTTCGGGCCATTGAGGTGATTATAGGACATTTTCTCAAAAAGCATGGGCTATTTCTCAAGTTGATGAGTCCTCAAGTGTGAGGATAAAACCACTATGATTCTAGATTTAGTTGTTTTTCTTATATTGAAATACATTGTTCCACTTCTCCTATTTCAAGGACTATTTTGTATAGACTTGTAATGATGTAAGGGCTAAGTCTGAATTTTCATACTCTTTTGTTTAGATGGAAATGTGAGACAAGTTATCTCTATATTTGATTAATGAAGCGAAGTTGAACTTTAAATGAAAATTTTTAAATTTTCTGCTTTTATTCTATCTAATATGTGATGATGAATGCCAAAGTCTTGTCTAAGACCTCTTCGAGGTCGACGATACCGATTACATCTAGGGGGTACTCCGGGGTCGTAAAAAACTTGATATCAGAGCTTGAGGTTGGGTAAATGATAGGAGTGGTGTCTAACAAAACAAGGTTTATGTAGAGTCTTGTTCATAATTGTGAAGTGTGTCACACTTATGAATGAGGAGGCTATATGATGTTTAGGAAATTCTCGTTTTTTTGGTATTCTTAAGTGGTGCCTAAAGAGTCTTAACTCTATGTGTCCTCTTCATCTAATCCTTTTCTAGTGATATAGGCTTTGACTACTAGAAGGGCAGCTGCAAGAAGTGTTAAAGAGGAGATTGCAAATGCAGGAATTCCACCCCAAGAAAACGAAGCAACTCCTCAAGATCAAGCTACTCTATGTGGCCAAGCTCTAGTCAACCCTCCAGTCATGTCGGATGGAGAAATAAGGGAGACCTTGCTAAACATGACTCAAGTCATGACTACTAAAGCTCAAGCCGTAACTACTCAAGATCAAGTTATGACGACACAAGAAAATAGGGTAGTTCCACCTCGTGCGAATCAAAATGCTAATACCATGGCTTCATGTTTGAGGGACTTTAATATGATGAATCCTGCAATGTTTTTTAGGTCTAAGGTAACTGAAGATCCTCAAGACATTCTAGATGAGGTTTATAAAATCTTGTATGCTATAGGGGTGAGATCAAATGAGATGGTCGAGCTAGTCGCTTATTACCTCGAGGATGTGGCTCAAACTTGGTACACTCAATGAAAGAACAATATGGATTTGAGAGTGGGTTCCATAAGTTGGGAAGTCTTTAGGAGGGTATTTCTTGATAGATTCTTCCCAAGGGGGAAAATGAGGCAAAACTGGAGAATTTATAAACCTTCATCAAACAGGTATGAGTGTTCAAAAATACTCTTTGAAGTTCACTATGTTGTCTAAATATGCTTCTTCAAGGATAAAATGAGTTGCTTTGTGACGGGTGTGGCCGATGATCTTGTAGAAAAGTGTGGTGCTGCAATGCTTCACAATGACATGGATTTTTCTTGTTTGATAGTGCATGCTCAACAAGTTGAGGTGAGTAGGATTAAGAGAAAAAATAGGGACTCTAAGAGGGCAAGTCCCTATGATGGAGGTACTTCTAAGGTTAAGATTGAAATTCAAGACAAACCAAAGTTTAAGAAGATATTATCCAACCAAGTTCTTCCTAATGTCTCAAAGTCTAAAAAAATAGGGTGTCTAACCCTAAGTCTCAAGGGGGAAAAGGTGGTGGTTCATAAAGTGAGAAACCAAATTGTGTCAAATGTGGCAAGAGATGGGGTAAATGTTTAGTGGGAAAGTATAATTGTTTTGGTTGTGGAAAAAGTGGGCACATGGTGAAAGAATGTCCCATGGACAAGACTCAAGGAATGTAGAGTAACCAAAAACAAGCAAGTGGTCTAAATTTCGATCCTCCTAAACAGGAACCGTTTCTATTCCCTCAAATCTAGGGGTGATCAAGAAGATTCTCGCTATGTTCTAACTATTATGTCGCAAGTATCTTCAATAAATTTTTATTCCTTGTTAGATCTCGGTGCCACTTTATATTTTGTAACTCCTTTAGTGTCTATGAAGTTTTATGTGCTTCCCGATGTCTAAGTTGAACCTTTTTCGGTTTCTACCCAAGTGGGTGACTTTTGTTGTTGCTAAATAAGTCTATATGAGTTGTCTCATATTATTCTCCAATAGAGTTATCTGTCTTGATTTTGTATAACTTGATATGTTGGACTTTTATGTCATATTGAGAGTGGATTGGTTACATGCTTATTTTGCTTCAACTGATTATAGAACATGGGTAGTTAAATTCAAATGTCCTAATGAACACGAGTTAGAATTGAAGGGGGGAAACTCAATCCCTAAAGGTCAAATTATTTCATGTCTAAAATCTTGTAAGATTATTTCTAAGGGATGTCTGTATCATATTGTGAGGGTCAACAACCTTGGGTCCGAAGCTCCTCTCTTAGAGTCGGTCCCTGTAGTTAAGCACTTTCTAGAAGTCTTCCCGACGACTTACTCGGAATTCCTCTCGAACGGGAAATATATTTCGGAATAGATTTGACGCCGGATACTCAACCTATATCAATCCCTCCTTACCATATGGCTCCGGCCAAGTTGAAAGAATTGAAAGCTTAACTAGAGGATTTTCTAAACAAGGTGTTTATACAACCAACCATATCTCCATGGGGCTCTCCGGTATTATTTGTGAAAAATAAAGATAGGTCTCTTAAAATGTGTATTGACTACCAATAATTAAACAATGTCACAATAAAGAATAAGTATTCTCTCCCTATAATTGGTTATTTGTTTCACCAACTCCAAGGGGTGATTTACTTTTCGAAGAATGATTTGAGGTCGGGTTATCACCAACTTAGAGTTAGAGGAGTTAACATTCCTAAAATGAATTTCCTAACAAGATATGGTCATTAAAATTTCCTATTTATGTCTTTTGGTCTAACTAATTCCCTGGTGGCTTTCATGGAACATATGAATAGGGTGTTTTGGAATTGTCTTGATTCATTTGTAATTGTCTCTATTGATAATATCTTGGTATATTCCAAGAGTGTTGATACGCTCAAACTTACTTCTCAAATAAGAAGTAAAGCGGTCGTATCTAGTAAAGAACCCAACTAATGAGGTTGGGATCGTTCTCACGAGGAAAATAGTTCAGACTTTACTTCAATCTATTATTACTATTATTTAGTCAATTATTTCCTTAGAAAACAAAGACAATAAAAGGGGAGTTTTTATTTCTAAATGAATGAAAATAGCTAGCTAAATTAAAGTAGGCAAATAACAGATTCAAATGTTTGAGTTTAATCAATTAATAAAAGTAACTAGGGTTTAAGTGTTCCCCGCAGGTTCCTAATTTGATAATTCTAACTATAACAATTCTTTCCTAGTATCTTGCATGCAAAGTGATAATATATGTATTTCTAAATCCTTGGTCCGGCATCTAGAAAATTTCACTCCGCACCTTGGTCTTGCTACGTGTGTTGCTATACTAACCCTTACCTTTACCTCATAGTAAGCATTGTATTCGATATTTGACTAAGTTATTACCTCGTACCAATCAATACTAGACTATTAGATAGTATACACTAAATCTATGTTGATAATTCTTTTCCTATTATCTACCTCCTTTGTCCGGCAAGTAGCATTAAGGTGAGTTCTAATGTTGGCCATCCGTTAAAAAGACTTCTAAGCGAAAGAATTATCAATACATGCAAGACACTATTCTAGAATTGTTATTTTAGTTAGATTTTACCTCATTATTCACCCATGGTTCCCACAACCCTAGTTATGGAGTTTAGTTACCCATAGTCATAATCACAATATTCATATATATAATATAAGAATTCATGCACTTACTTCAATGAGGAACAATAAAATCTAGAAATTTACTTGATTAATCGACAAAATCACCAACAATCAACTCCAGAAAAAAGTGTAACAATCCAAAGTCTAATATCCAAAATAATCTACTAATAAAGAATCTAACATAGAAGTGTTTAACCCCCAAAAGTCTAACCCCAAAAACGAGGTTTTTACAACTATTTATAAAGAACAAAAACCTAATAAAAGAAGGACTCTAATTGCTGAAAATCAGTCAAAACGCGGCTGGGTCGACGGACCTAGTGACGGACCGTCGCGGTTATGACGGGCCGTCATTGACTCCGTCGTCCTATACTTTGCAAATTCTTCTACTGCTCTCTTCATTACCCTCGACGGCAGGTATGACGGACCGTTCCAAGAATGATGTTTCGTCGAGGGTCTACGTTCCATAACACTTAAACTTCTTGGAATTTGGGTACTGGGACAACTTCTCTGATCATCACAACAAATCATCAGGACAGACCATCATGGCGACGACGGTCCGTCATGCGCTTCATAACCCCACACTTGGTCAGACTTCCCCATCTTCCTTCAGCACCTTCACTATGATGCCACCTACGGACCGTCACAGGCATGACGGACCGTCACAAGCTCCGTAGGTGGTAATTTTTCTACATTTCTTTCTCAAAAACTTCCGCGTTCATCTTTAGACAGATTAAAAAAAACTTACATAAAAATTAATACAAAAAGGCTTTTGGACACACACTAAACTTAAGGGAAAAGCATTAAAAATATCGTGAAACCACGGTATATCAACACCCTCAACTTAAATTCGTTGTTTGTCCTCAAGCAACACACTATGACTCACTACAAAATCTTTATACAATAGTATCCATGTTTTATATTTTGCAATCATTTGTCTATCAATCCCGATCAGTCTCATCATATTTATGCATGTTATAACTATTAGGCTTGAATTATGTGGAATCAGACCATGACACAGACTCACCACGCACTAACACCTATCCTCTTTAATTTCTCACCGAGGTTCTAATATTTTCGGTTTTGCAACTAGTGTCCTCACTTCAAAACAACATCCTCATTTTTCACACAATGATTTCAGCTTAAGTATAAGGATTACTTTTCAACACTCACTCTCAGAACAAATTCACAACTCATTCATACATATTGCCATACGCTTGCCCTTATTTTCACTGCTTTTCGCTATACAACTTATATGATCATGATAGGACTTTGTATTAGCTTGTATCATAGGCTCAGGGTCAGGTAGTGTACATTTAGGTATACTTTAGTGACTTTTTTCACTCCTTGATATATCGGCGAAACATACCACTTTTCATCATTTTATTTTGCCCAATTTCTCATATTCTTTTACCTTGCTATTTTCCCCTCTTTCGTCATTTGTGTAAGTGACTCTCTTTTTTTCTTGCTTGTATTTATTGTATTTTTTTTATTATTATTTCACTTTTGTTTCAACTGGTTCTTGAGCCACTTTACTTTTGTTCTTTCTCACTCTTTGTTCTTTCAACCCCACTTTCCAGAGCATTCCTCATAATAGCCACCCTCAAATCATGGATTTGCCATGAGT
This sequence comes from Solanum pennellii, assembly GCF_001406875.1. Lineage (NCBI taxonomy): Eukaryota > Viridiplantae > Streptophyta > Magnoliopsida > Solanales > Solanaceae > Solanum > Solanum pennellii. The sequence continues at coordinate 12,735,609 of NC_028645.1, read as the reverse complement.
CAAAATACACAATACCCAAAGTTGGGTCAGGGCCATGAAAAGGTTGTTTACTACATTAGCCACCCTCAACTTATGCTTTTGGCATAAGATGAGGTGCACATGTCCAAGGAGAGACCAGGGCTAAAACATTATTTATAGAAAAGATCTGTTGGGGTGAAAAAGAAAGGTCTAGTTTACGCTCAAATCATTTGGATCAAAGAAGGATTAATTTCATTTGTTTTTTTAGGCTTAAAATGGGCTATATTGAACAAGGGCCTATGATCCTTTCCTAATTGTGTATTACAACTTACTTTTAGCAGGACTAACCAGACAATTTCTAGCTCAGTACAAATAGTGGACTATTCAAATCTTCCTCAGACTCACTTGACATCTGATTACTCTACGAGATTATTAGACACCCAGTTCGAATTTTTAGACTTAGGGTCATGCAGTGGTGTATCTCTATGTCATGCTTAGCGCCACACATTTATCAATTACTATGCCGAGTCATGCATCATTTTCATTTCATCAGGATATCATTTTAGACATCATGCTTCAGATTTAAACTATGTACACAAGATATAGACATGTCGGTTCAACAATAAAAATAATTAGTCTCTTGGGGAAAAAGAACACAGGCAAGAAAACCCCAAAAGAGGATAGTGATTGGGCTACTCAGCCTTCACCCTAGCACTCACTTTCCATTTACCCCACCCCAACAAAAAGGCATGCAATTGTCCCCAATGCATAAAAAAATTGAGATATGATAGTGGTAGGTGAAAAAAACCTGAGGCGCAAAGCGCCAACGATCAGCAAGTTGGTGGGTCCGATTCCCGGAACCCACTACTTCTGTAGTCTGGACACCCTCAGTAGTGTCCTCATAAGCAACAACACTATCAGCAGTGCCTTCCGCTATCGCCACATCTCTGGAGCTAGATGCCCCAGCAGCTGACTCTACAGCCCTGATCCGATGCGCCTCATCATCAGCAAGAGAGGCTCTCTTCGAAGACTCCATCTCACGGCGCTCCTTCTTCCGTGCTCTATCCCCATCCTCCTCTCGACCCTTACGCCTCTTGGCATACCCTCGAGGGGGGGTGGAATCTCAAAAGTGAAGAATAAGGTCGCCATGACTGTGTCCTCAGCAGGCTCTGCAGAAAGGGCCTCAGACTCAGGCACCCTAGCCTCTAGGATCATATCAATGTCCGCTCGAAGACTCTCGACTGCAGCCTGAAGGGTCGACACATCCACCTAAGGGGCTGGCCGGGCTAGCACCCGCAATTCAAAAGCATCCAAGCACTTATGAACCTCAACGATCTTCCGCTCTGTGTGCTGGACCATTCTCCCCCCCAAGGACTCTTCTGCCTCAGCAATAGACCTATGCATTCAAGGCTTGATGTGATACAGAAGTGTAGCCATCTGTACCTCTAATTTTTGTACCCTAGAAAGCGAGACCAAAGCGGGGAAAGGGGCTGAGCGAGAAGAGCTCGGGTCAGTGCTACTACCCGGGATAGACTCGACCAAGGTAGTGTAAGTGGTTTCGGAAGCAACCTGCATAGCCGTGCGAGCGTGTGATGCTAACTCATTGGCCTCATCCCTGATGAGGCCGATATCAACAGTGCCCAGCGGAGTCTTGAGTTAATCAATGTACCAGATGGGCACAATTGCGGACCTGCATAAGGAAAATATCATGCACGGAAAAGAGTAAGTAGTTGTGACCTTAAAAGCCCTCTCGTGCATGACCGCTTGCAGAAGCCAAGCAAAGTCCACCTCAAACCCGGCTATCATCGCCGCCATCAGAACTGCACGATCCTATGTGACTATATTATCAGCGGCCGTGGGCGAAATGTAGTGGCGGACAATCAACCATAAGGTTTTAGCCATGAAGGTCAAGTTAGCCTTCTTGATGGCTCCCTTCGGCTCTGTTACCCAGTCGGCACCCTCTCCATCAACAGACAAGTGCAGGGTCATACACCTCTTGGTGGTCTCTCTTAGCGATGGCTCACGCAAGAATTGACCATCTTTGACAATTTCCCACCGGTAGTCGAACTCGGCGGTGAGAGGGGTCTGGTTGGCATCAACATTCTCGCCGTATAGATAACGGCGGATGGAAGGCAGGGAGATATCGACCTAAATACCACATACTCGAACATGCTCAAGTGGGGCCTGTTTGGCTGGGGCAACCCGCCTATCAATCTGTGATCTGAGAGTAGCCACGTAAGAGGCGTAGAACTCTCGGACCAGCTATTCACTATAACGGCCCAAAGAACGCGTTGTCCACTCCATTCAATGTCTGGTGAAGAGATTGTGGATCTCTGGCATGGTAGGGGGACTTCCCGTAAGGACCCTCCTCTTCAGTGTAAGGGTCCGTGTCATGAATCGTTTATCATTCAGGAACATCGCGTCTGAATAAACTTGATATTGCCCATCGACACCCCACCGATTGGGCTGGTCGGCAACCGAGGTGACAGCACGAGTCGGTGAGCCGGGAAAGGATTCAAAATTGTCAGCCTCATCAGACGAGGCAGACTGTGCAGCTTTGGCTGGTGCAGGAACTTCAGCAGACCCGGAGGCTTCCTCCGACCATGAAACTCCTAAGGAGCTAGACGCTCCTTTTTCATGAGTAGCTGACCGAGAAGGTGTGTCGGTCAGTGTGCGCTCCTCATCAGACTGGGAGGCAGTGACTACGCTGAACGCCACCTTTTTGGGCGTAGCTCTGGTAGCACGTGCAGGTCGTGATGGAGTGGTAGTGCCTGGGGGCACGTACTCGGGGTCACGATCATCATCAGAGCCAATGACACAACAGGCAGACGAGGCGACAGACTTGATCGCTCACGTGCGTAAACTCGATCTAGTTTTGGTGCCATAAGAGATAGTACTTGTAAAGAATCAATATTAGTACGAGAAGGAGCAAATAAGACGAGCAAAAACAAAACAAAATAAATATAAGAGCTAAGCTGTAGACTTTTCTGCAGTAACAGTTAAACACGACGGACCAGGGGACGGCTCGACGTGATTACGACGGACTGTCATCGGGTCCTTCATGACTTACTTCAAATATGTTGATGTGGAGACCCCTGAAAGAAAGTCTCTAACAAGTATGACGGATAAGCAGGACGAACCATCGTGACAATGACGGTCCATCGTCGATGTCCGTTGTGGAGAACCTTAGGAGAGGGGTATCTGACCGTCACGACGATTATACAGGACAGACCGTCGGGGGTGTCACGATCCGTCGTAGATTTCCGTCAGAGGGCACTTAGAAAAAGTGGGAGACCCTTAGGAAAAGGGTCTTTGACAACCATGATGGTTGTGCATGATGGACCGTCGTGGTAATGACGGTCCATTTTAGATGTCTGTCAGAGGACACTTAGAAAAAGTATAGAGACCCTCATGAGATGGGTCTCTTACCGTCACGACGGTTGTGCAGTACGGACCGTCGAGGGTTTGACGGTCCGTCGTAGATGTCTGTCAGAGGACACTTAGAAAAAGTAGGAGACCCTTAGGAAAAGGGTCTCTGACCGTCACGACGGTTGTGCAGGACAGACCATCGAAGCAAAGACGGTCCATCGTAGATGTCCATCATAGGACACTTAGAAAAAGTAGGAGACCCTTAGAAAAAGGGTCTTTGACAACCAGAACGGTTGTGGAGGACGGACAACCGTGGGAACGACGGTCCGTCGCATGTATCCGTTGGTGGACACTTGGAGAAAACGTATAGTGGGATGTTGGAGCAGACCCTATGACGGTCCGTAGTGGGTACGACTGTCCGTCATCGGGGTCTCGTTCTGTCATTCAGTGACAGACACTGGGGATGCCACAATCATCCCCTATGACTCAATTGGAAATTTTTAAGTGTTAACCTACATGTGTCTAACCCAAATACCTAGCAAACTAGCAACGTTAAAGCCCCTATTTCTAGAGTTTTAATAATGCAATTTAAAGATTCTTAACGTAGGTCAGACAAAATTGGATCAAAGCATGAAGAACCACCAAAAAGAAATAGGCTAATACAAATTAAAAAAATTGCAATGTAAATAGGTCGAGATCAGAGACACATACCTGAGAATTTGTGAAAATCAAGCAAAGAAGGTACTTGGTTAGCAAGAACAGAACCACAACAGCAGACTCCGACTAGTAGAGGGTAGATTTTAGGAATTTGGGGAATTGGGGAAGTGATCAGTTGATAGAGAAGAGAGGTAGGAAGTAGGAAGTTGAAAATGGGATAAAGAGGGAAGGAAATGGGTGAAATGAAGGGGTGGGAATTTTAAAGGTTGCCAATTTTTTAAATTACCCCCAATCGAGTCGGGTCGGGTATGCTCATTAATGACACAATGAGACCCCGACGATGGTCCATCGCATATGCGACGGTCCATCATTGGTTTTGTCACGTGTACCCTAGTTTTGAAAATAATTGAAAGATGTACCTGGCATGATGGATTCATGCGACGGTCCGTCGCGTGCGTGACGGTGCGTCGATGTGTCCGTCAGTGACTGTTTAATTGTGATTTTCTGCAAAATTTCCTGGTGATGTGCCTGAAAATTTAAAACCCATTAATAGAAAATGCTACCATTAGTATAAAGAAAACTATAAGTATTGGGTTGCCTCCCAACAAGCGCCTGATTTAACGTCGCGGCACGACTAAATGCACTTAATTACTCAGACTTCATCAAGATGGTATGCCTCGATTACTTCATTTGCTGATTCAGCATGCCCAAAATAGATTTTTATGTATTGTCCGTTCGCCTAGAACTGCACACCCTCCTTAATTTCCAAGTCAAATGCTCCATGAGGGAATAGTTGGGTAACCAAGTAAGGACCAGTCCATTTGGACTTGAGCTTGCCCGGAAACAAGCGCAACCTAGAATTGTAAAAAAGCACCAAATCCCCAATCATAAACTCTCGTTTTTCAGTTTTTAGGTCATGGTACTTCTTCATCTTTTCTTTGTAGAGGGCTGAGCTTTATAAGCTTTCAGGCGAAATACATCGAGTTCATTCAACCCAGTTAACCGTTGTTCTGCAGCTTCATTCCAATACATTTTTAACTTCTTCATAGCCCACATGGCTTTATGCTCTAATTCAACCGAAAGATTAAAAGATTTCCCATATAAAAGTTGGTATAGGGACATACCTATGGGAGTCTTATACGCTTTACAGTAGGCCCAAAGAGCATCATCAAGCCTCCTTGACCAATCCGTTCGACTAGCGTTCACTATTTTTGACAATATCTGTTCGATCTCCCTATTTGACACTTCAACATGCCTACTAATTTGAGTATGGTAAGGAGTGGCCACATTATGGCGAACACCATATTTCTCCAATAATCCCTTGAACAATCTGTTGCAGAAGTGGGAGCCCCTATCACTAATAATTGCCCTTCAGGTGCCAAAATGAGAGAATATATTCTTTTTTAAGAACGCCGTGACACTCTTCCCTTCATTGTTTGCGAAGGCGATAGCTTCCACGCATTTAAATACATAATCAACCGCTACTAAAATATACTTCATTCCATGAGAACTCACAAAAGGACCCATAAAGTCAATACCCTAAACATCAAATAACTTAATCACAAGAATGGGGTTTAGAGGGAGCTCTTGCTTTCTTGAAATGCCGCCATCTCTTTTGCATCTATCACATTCTTTAGCAAACTCATGAGCATCTTGATGAAGAGTTGGCCAATAGTACCCACATTTTAATATCTTATGACCGGTTCGGATACCACTATGATGTCCACCAACAGGTGAGGAATGGCATACCTCTAAAACACCCAACATCTCACATTCTGTAACAAAACGCCGAATAAGCCCGTCGGCACAACTCCTGTATAAATAGGGTTCATCCCAAAAGAACTTCTTCACATCGTACATGAACTTTTTTCATTGATTAAAGGACAAGTCCGATGGATTGATATCACTAGCCAAATTGTTTGCAAAATATGCGAACCATGGAATCAAGTCTTGTGAGGCAGCCAATACATGCTCACTGGGGAAAGTATCATCAATATCATTCTTATCCCTTAACTCTCTCATAGCTTCATCTTCTAGTCGGTACAAGTGATCGGCAACTTGATTTTCGGTCCTTTTTCTATCCCTTACTTCAAAGTCAAATTCTTGTAGCAGTAATACCCAACGAATCAACCTCGGTTTCGCATCCTTCTTTATCATCAAATATATCAATGCTGAATGGTCAGTATGCACTATAACTCTATTTCCTAGCAAATAGGAGCAAAATTTTTCAAAAGCAAAGACTACTGCAAGGAATTCTTACTCAGTCACTGTGTAGTTCTTCAAAGCTTCATTTAGGGCTTTACTAGCATAGTAAATGGGGTGAAAGATTTTGTTCTTTCTTTGTCCCAATACTACACCAAGAGCAACCCCACTAGCATCACACATCACCTCAAATGGACTGTTCCAATCCGGAGAAATAATGATAGGTGTAGACTCCAATTTTTCTTATAGCTCGCCAAATGCTTTAAGACAGGATTCAACAAAATAAAATTTACAATCTTTCTCCAGCAGTTTGCACAACGGATGTGCAATTTTTGAAAATTCTTTGATGAATCTTCGGTAAAAACCTGCATGCCCAAGAAAGTTTCTCACACCATTTACAGAGATAGGTGGGGGAAGTCTCTCTATTACCTCGACTTTAGCTCGATCAACCTCTATGCCCTTTTCTGAAATGCGATGACCCAAAACAATACCTTCTTTCACCATGAAGTTGCATTTTTCCCAATTTAGTACTAAATTGCAGTCTTCATATCTCTTAAGGACCTCAAATAAATTGTTCAAACACAGCTCAAATGAATCACCAACCACAGAAAAATTATCCATAAAAACTTCTATAGTATCTTCCACCATGTCGTAGAATATCGATATCATACATCTCTAAAATGTGGCGGGTGCATTGCACAACCCAAACTGCATTCTCTTGACCGCAAAGGTCCCATATGGACAAGTAAAAGTGGTTTTCTCTTGATATTCTGGTGCAATAGAAATCTGATTATACCCCGAATATCCATCAAGAAAATAGTACCACCCTTTTCAGGCAAGTCTATCCAACATCTGATCCATGAATGGCATAGGAAAATGGTCTTTTTCAGTCCATGCATTTAATTTGCGGTAATCCATACACACCCTCCATCCAGTAACAGGTCCCATTGTAATAAGTTCATTTTTCTCATTGGGGATCACAGTCATTCCCCCTTTCTTAGGTACACACTGAACAGGGCATACCCAACTACTATCGGCGATCTGATAGATTACTTCGGCATCCAACCACTAAATGATTTCCTTCTTCACGACCTCTTGCATAGGTGGATTTAAGAGTCTCTGTTGCTCAATACTTGGCTTATGATCGGGCATGAATTGAATTTTATGAGAACAAATACCAGGAGGGATCCAAATAATGTCCGCCATAGTCCACCCAATAGCTCTTTTGAACCTTTTTAGCACTTTCACCAAACTCTCAACTTGTTGTTCATTCAGGTCTGATGCAATGATTACCGGCAAAGTGTTACCATTTCCTAATAAGTCATACTTGAGATGAGGTGGGAGAGCTTTTAGTTCTCACTTTGGATCCTCCTCTATATATGGTTTCGTGGGTGGAGACTCGCGATTCTTCATGTCTAACTCATATTTCTTCGGTTTAAACCAAACATCACCTCGATCAAGAGCCGCGACTAATGACTCATACTCTTCAATGCAATCGTTATCAAAATTCATTAACACTGCTGCTAATGCTTCTACATCTAGACATTCTTCTATTTGTGTCTCAGATGACTTACCAACGTTGTAGGATATAGCAGATACCAATTGGATCTCACCACTCTGCCTCATGGACCTACAAAAGTTGAAGGTCACTTCTTCATTGTTCAACCGAAATTTCATCTGCCCCTTTTCAATATCTACTAATTCTCTTCCCGTAGCAAGGAATGGCCTGCCAAGAATAATGGGCACTTCAAAATTGACTTCACAATCAAGAATAACAAAATCTGCCAGAAATATGAACGACTCCACTTTTACTAGCACATGGTGGAGTATCCTTATAGGCTTTTTTACTGTTCGATCGGCCATCAGTAGCCGTTTCCAGTGGACTTTGGATCACCCAAACCCAACTTCTTGTAAATCGAGAGGGGCATGAGATTTATGCTTTCCCCTATATCACATAATGCTTTCACAAAATGTAATAACCCCATTGTACAAGGAATAGTGAATGCACCCGGATCTTCTTTCTTTTGTACCAGAGATCTTGTACCAATACCACTACAATGCTTCATTATATCATCATCCTCAAAAGTGACCGATCTTTTCTTTGTAAGTAGATCTTTCATAAACTTTGCAATACCGAGCATTTTTTCTAAAGCTTCTACCAAAGGGACATTGATAGAAAGTTGCTTCAACATTGTTATAAAATGCCGATATTTACCATCCTCGGTCTTTTTCACNGGGGGGGGGGGGTCTAGGCATGGGAGTTACCTTTTTAGGCACTTCAGCATCATTTCCAGTGTTATCTTCTACTTCACCGTTAACCTCTAGCACTTTATCAGTATCTTTTGTCACCTTTTTATCATTAGGCGCATAGGTGCGTCAATGGTTTACTTACCACATCGCGTAGTGATTGCCATACAATGTCCATCATTTTTTGGATTTTGCACAGTGTTGCTAGGAAAAGTGCCCGGTTATCGTGTGTTCATAGTCATAGATAATTGGGCCTATTGTAACTCAAGTTGCTTAATCGATATTGCATATGTATCGACTTTCTGCCCAATACCCGCTAAATATTTCCTCAATTCTTTAGTGTGCTCATCACTAGCATCGAACCTCCTCATCATTTTATGCAGCATATCCTCAACTCGTGCCATACTACCTCCACCATCCCTAAGAGTAACTTCACGATTTTGAGGAGGAACATAGGGCCCATTCCTATCATTTATATTAGCATAGTTACCCCTGTTGAAGTTTTTGTCGCGGTTGTAATTTCCTTCTCGAACATAATGAGTGTCACAGTTATAGTACCATAGATCCGACCTTGGTTCTCTTGACCTTGGCACTAATTTCCTGATTAATCCTTTGGCACTCAGTCGGAAACCCCCCGTCTGCTCATTTACCGCATAGGAATCCTCCTCATTATAGCATTCATCATTTGGTGGTGGTGGTTTAGACAAGTAGTTGACTACATTTATCTTTTAAGCACCCCCAGTGACATGTTTTAATACCAACCTAAGATTAGTTCTCATCTGAGCCATCTCTTCACGAATCTCATCTGTGGCTGGGTTGTGAGTGGATTGCACTACGAAGGTATTTCTCCAAGTATCTGATTTCCTATTACTCCAAGCTTTATTATTCCTGGAGATTTTTTCTAACTTTTCGGCAATCTCAGCATAAGGACACTCCCCATAGGGACCACCCGCTATAGTATCGAACACCGCTTTATTATTATCATCCTGTCCCCGATAGAAGTATTCCTTCAGTGACTCATCATCTATACGGTAATTTGGGACGCTTCTAAAAAATGAGGTGAATCTATCCCAAGAACTACTAACTGACTCTCCTGGTAGAGCCACAAAGTTGCTCACTCTGTCTTTGTGGTTTAGTTTCTTGGAGACCGGGTAGTAACGTGCTAAGATAACGTCCCTTAGTTTGTTCCAAGTGAAAATTGAGTTATAATGGAGCTAAGTGAACTAAATAGCAGCCTCTCCCGTCAGTGAGAGAGGAAAGACTCTTATCCCTATTACATCCAAATCCAAATCAGGCCTCCCTACACAGCTTTTACACACTGCCCTTACCTTAGATATATGGGCATGTGGATCCTCCGAAGATAGCCCTGAAAACAAACCTCTGGCAGTGTGCATTTGCGTCAGGCTACTAGTTACCACAAAGGTGTGGCCTTGTGGTAGAGGGGCCAAGACAAGTGGCCCACCGGAGTCTGCTATATTGTCATAGCCTCTGTAGTACTCTTGAGGACGTGGAGCGGGATTTTGGTCCCTCTGTTGGTTTTCACCCGGAGCATCGGGTTATAACTGACCATGAACATCAACCGGAGCTGGGATGTTCTTGTTTGGATCATCATCATTAATACCCAAGTTTTGATTCATGTTGCGTAGTGTACGCTCTAATTCGTGATCGTAGGGAAACAAGGGTTCTCTTCCTCTTCGTGTATTTGGCATACAAGGAAGATAGTTCTGCAAGAATAGAAAAAAATAAACAAAGTAAAATTAAGAAAATATCGACTAAACTATAGTAATAAGTTTAAGTTAATCTAAAATCAACTTTCCTCGGCAGCGGCTCCAAAATTTGATACGCTCAAACTTACTTCTCAAATAAGAAGTAAAGCGGTCGTATCATGTAAAGAACCCAACAAATGAGGTTGGGATCGTTCCGACGAGGAAAATAGTTCAGACATAATTTCAATCTATTATTTCTATTATTTAGTCAATTATTTCCTTAGAAAACAAAGACAATAAAAGGGGGGGGGGTTTATTTCTAATTGAATGAAAATAGATAGCTAAAGTAAAGTAGGCAACTAACAGATTCAAATGTTGGAGTTTAATCAATTAATAAAAGTAACTAGGGTTTAAGTGTTCCCCACAGGTTCCTAATTTGATAATTCTAACTATAACAATTCTTTCCAAGTATCTTGCATGCAAAGTGATAAGTTATGTATTTGTAAATCATAGGTCCAGCATCTAGAAAATTTCACTCCGCACCTTGGTCCAGCTAGTGTGTTGCCATACTAACCCTTACTTTTACTTAATATTAAGCAGTGTAATTGATATTTGACTAAGTTATTACCTCGTACCAATCAATACTAGCCTATTAGATAGTATACACTAAATCTATGTTGATAATTCTTTTCCTATTATCTAGATCCTTGGTTCAACAAGTAGCATTAAGGCGAGTTCTAACGTTGGCCATCCGTTAAAGAGACTTCTAAGCAAAAGAATTATCAATACATGCAAGGCACTATTCTAGCATTGTTATTTTAGTTAGATTTTACCTCATTATTCACCCATGGTTCCCACAACCCTAGTTATGGAATTTAGTTACCCATAGTCATAACCACAATATTCATATATATAATATAAGAATTCATGCACTTACTTCAATGAGAAAGAATAAAATCCAGAAATTTACTTGTTTAATCGACAAAATCACCAACAATCAACTCCAGACAAAAGTGTAACAATCCAAAGTCTAATATCCAAAATAATCTACTAACAAAGAATATAACATAAAAGTGTTTAACCCCCAAAAGTCTAACCCGAAAAACAAGGTTTTTACAACTATTTAGAAAAAACAAAAACATAATAAAAGAAGGACTCTAATTGCTGAAAATATGTCAAAATGCGGCTGGGTCGACGGACCTAGTGACGGACCGTCGCGGTTATGATGGGCCGTCATGGACTCCATTGTCCCATAATTTGCAAATTCTTCTTATTCTCTCTTCATACCCTCAACGGCAGGTATGACGGACCGTTCCATGAACGACGGTCCGTTGAGGGTCTCCGCTCCATAACACTTAAACTTCTTGGAATTTGGGTGCTGGGACTACTTCTCTGATCATCACGACGAACCGGTAGGACGGACAGTCATGGCTATGAAGGTCCGTCATGCACATCATAACCCAACACTTGGTCAGACTTCCCCATCTTCCTTCAGCAGCTTCACTACGATGCCACCTACGGATCGTCACAGGCACGACGGACCATCACAAGCTCTGTAGGTGGTAACTTTTCTGCATTTCTTGCTCAAAAACTTCCGCGTTCATCTTAAGACAGATTTCCTGCAAATAAAGAGAAACTTACATAAAAATAAATACAAAAAGGCTTTTGGAAACACACTAAACTAAAGGAAAAAACATTAAAAATACATTGAAACCACGGTATATCAAGTGTGGATGAACACATGAGTCATTTGAAGATAGTATTGCAAATCCTCAATGAGCACCAACTCTTTACTTAACATAGTAAGTGCAAATTTTGGATAAAATCAGCTTCTTTTCTTGGTCACATTGCGTCTAGTGTTGGTATTGAGGTTAATCCGAAGAAGAAAGAGGCGGTGAAGACTTGACCTAGACCTGTAACACCCATAAATATTTGATGTTTCTCGACTTTATCCTGGAATTATAGGAGATTTTTGATGTATTTGCATCTATTATTTCTCAATAGAATACCCTAACCCAAAATAAAGCAAAGTTTTAATGAACTGAAGCTTGTGAGAAAGGATTCGAAGATTTGAAAGATATGCTTACATCGGCTTTGGTTTTGACTTAACTGGAAAATACTAAAGGGTTGTTGCATATTCTGACGCTTCTCGAGTATTTTTGGGTTGTGTCCTCATGCAGCACAGTAAGGTGATAGCATATGCCTCAAAAAAAACTCAAAGTGCATGAGAAGAACTACCTAACTCATGACTTTGAACAAGAGGTCGTAGTGTTTGCTTTGAATATATTGATACACTACCTATATGGAGTGCATGTAGATGTGTTCACCAATCATAAGAGTCTCCAATATGTGTTCACCCAAATAGATTTAAACCTCCAGCAAAGAAGGTGGTAACAGCTTTTGAAAGATTATGATATGAGTGTCCTTTACAATCCAAAAAAGCCAATACAATTGCAGATGCTTTGGTTCGGATGTCTATGGGTAGTGTGAACCATGTTGTTGAAGGTAAGAAGGAGTTAGTAAAAGATTTGCATAGATTGGCCCGGTTGGGTGTTCGACTTGAAGATTCTGCAAAAAGGGATTTCATGGTCCATCATAACTCTGAGTCATTTGTAGTGGTTGAGGTGAAATCGAAGCAACATCTTTATCCTCTATTGATGCAGTGGAATGAATTGATGCTTAGTAAATCTAATGAGCCCTTGTTTCAAGGAGGGATGGAGTACTTAAGTATCAAGGTAGGTTTTGCATGCCACATGTGGATAACATAAGAAGACAAATTTTGGATGATGCTCATGGTTCCCAATATTTCATTCATCTAGGTTCCACAAAAATGTATCTTGATCTACAAGAGATCTATTGGTGATTGGGGTTGAGGAGGGATATAGTGGAATTAGTTACCAAATGTCCTTATTGTAAACAAGTCCACGCCAAACATCAAGGACCGAGAGGTTTGTCTCAAGATATAGATATCCCCACTTGGAAGTGGTAAGATGTCAATATGGATTTCGTAATAGGTTTGCCTCGTATGCGAAGGCAAAATGATTCGATTAAGGTTATTATTGAAAGGTTGACCAAATAAGCTCATTTTATTCACGTTAAACTACTTATTGGGCGGAAGATTATACTAATTTTCTCTTAATGAAATTGTGAGAATGCATGGAGTTCCCTTGTTTATCATTTTTGATAGGGGTAATCAATTTACTTCTCATTTTTTTGAAAGCATTCCAAAGTGGGGTTGGTACCAAGGTGAAATTAAGTACCACATTTCATCCATAAATATATGGTTTGGCGGAACAAGCCATCCAAAACATAGAAGATACGTTGAGGGCATGTGTCATTGACTTCAAGGGTAATTAGGATGACCATCTACCATTGGTTGAATTTGACTACAATAATAGCTATCACTCAAGTATCACATTGGCATCATGTGAGGCTATTTATGAGAGGAGATGTAGATCTCCAATTGGCTGGTTGGATGTAGGTGAGTTTGCTCTAATAAGTCCCAACGCAATTTATGAGGCTATGGAGAAAGTACGACTCATAAGGGATAGACTCAAGACAACCCAAAGTGCGCAAAAATCTTATTCCGGCAATGGAAAGATGGACCTTGAGTTTATGGTAGGTGACTTTGTCTATTTGAAGATATCACCCATAAAGGAGGTGATGAGGTTTGGTAAAAAAAGGAAACTTAGTCCCTCGTATGTCGGGCCATATGAGGTTTTGAAACGCATCAGAAGTGCTGCATATGAGTTTAAATTACCTAAGGAGTTGGCTATGATTTATCCGGTGTTCCATTTATCAATGCTCAAAAAGTGCATAGGCGATCTGCTGTCTATCCTTCGTTTATAAGGTTTAGGAGTTGATGCTATTATTTCTTATGAAGAGGTTCCGGTTGAAATTTTATACCGGCAAGTGAAGAAGTTTAGCAGTAAGGAAGTAGATTCCTTAAAGGTTCTTTGTGGAAGAATGGTCTTGTGGAAAGAGCAACTTGGGAGGCTCGGGCCGGTATATAATATCCGATATTCTCATCTTTCTTCTTCCTCTTCTGGCAACATTTAAGGTTGATAATTACTCCAAGTTTTTGTTCATGAAGGGTCATGAGTGTATGTGAACTTCCATTATTTTTCTTTATGTATGTATGCTTTTGTGAAGAATACATGTTGCATAGGTATTTTGAATTTTCATGAAATTATATGTTCTCCGTGCTTGATGGATCTAAAATATATGATTGATGTATTTGGTTTCATGTGATATTCCTTGTTATGAAATTGTTCTAAGTATGAGGTGATGAAATGATGTATTGGCTTCTTATTGAACTTGTTGAGTTATATTAAAAGGAGAAAGAAATTCCTCCTTGCATAATATGTGATGAAATGTGTGCATAATGGGTAGTTGATATAGTTTCTACCTCATAATGATGCATTGTTGTGTTTGAGAATGAGTTTATGTTTACTCCTTTGTTATTGAATAATAATTGTGTACCATGTGTTGGTTGCGCTGCTTGTCTTGAGTCGTAAATTCCAAAAGATGTTTATAGTGTCATTCGAGGACGAATGTTCCCCAAGGGGGGGGATATAGTAACATCCTGGAAATTCAATGAACTACCTAGAGCTTTAAATAAATTTCATTAACTTAAAAAGTGTTAAACGATGTTTGGAGAACTAAACTAACCTAAATAACTTGGTTTAGAGGTGTTAGTGTATAACCATCAAGGAAAGACCATGACGTTCGCAAACTAGTGAAAATGATCTAGTGTGTATTTAGGTCTTGTAAGGGGTATTAACAGTCATATGAGGGCTAACGGTTGTAAAATTTCTTTGAATACATTCTACTACGTGTTTAGGGTCAAAAAGCTCGGGTGCGACTCCCCAAGGGTCCTTGAGGAGGACCCAAAAAACACCAAGGAACCACGAGTGCAATGATGATTCGTCAATGGACTCATTCCCCGTCAATGGAGGTCGTGATTACACACTTATAATTGTGGAGTGTGTCTCCATTTGGATATTCTTTGACACTGACCACGGACATCCAGGTCAGAGCGTCAATGGGTTGACGACGGTCTATCAATAGTGGGCGTGGTTTGGTGTCTACCAAATGGTGCAAGGCAAGACCAAGCCAAGGGTGGTTTGGTAAATTCCACCCTTTTCTATTTATGTGAAGGGGAGGTTATAATTGGTTATATTAGGTATAGTAAAGTAGTTTAAGTCATAAAACAAGTCTTAACCCTTATAACTCCAAAAACCCCAAACGTTCCCACCTCTCTCTAGATTCTCTCAATATACAAAGACTCTATTGAAGAAGAAGGTCAACGCTTAAAGTAGGGCTCAAGAACAAGCATTTTCTCCATTAATCCTTAAGGATTGAAAAGGTATGAGAATTCATCATTCTACGGACTCCTTTCCCAAAAAGTTTCCTTCATAAATTGGTTTTCAATGTTATTCCAACTGTTTAGAATTCACTCAAATTCTTGTGTTACCTTTAAACTTTACTTACTTGGTATATATTTGATAAATATTTATGATTATGAATGTTTATGCATGATTTTATGTATTACCTTAGGTTTTTGACCTAATTCCTTAAAGATCCATGAATGTCCCTCTTCTCCTAATACTAACTCTTGAATTATCTTTATTAATGATTAGAGGTGATGTAATTGAGTATCTTATTGTATAATTGACTATTTTATGATGACTATAATTAATTTTATGGATAAATATCATGGATTTGGGATGAAGTCTTGAAAGGGTTTCTTGGAGGCAATTGGTAAGATCTTCAAGGACCTGAACATTCTACTGTAGTATTTTTTGTTTATCATTGGTAATGTTGATTAATTGAAGTATGAATGATGAAGTTATGAATGTATGATAATACTATGAATATTGTTTGGGAGATGATGACACGTGTGCTAACATGAGCGATTAATGGTAATTCCCTTGTACATCTTTTGACTATGTTATGAAGTAATGTTTTCAGCTGATGTTGGGTTTTTGATGAAAAGCTTTCTCATCTTCAAACCTATGAACTATGAAAATGTTATATGAGAGGCTAAATTTAGCTTAGCACCGAGTGAACTTGACTATGAAAGGTGTTCCTTCACAGAGGAAGATAGATTCACCCGACGTTCTCAGTAGGAGAAAAATCTAATGCTAATTATCATAAAGAGGATTTCTATTAACAACCTCCTAGTTCCTCCACTGTGTGTCCCCATAGAAACCTTAGCTAGTGGATCTACCTAGATGATATACAAATGTTTATTGATATACAAATGTTTATGTCTTACGTAGGAAAATAGGACACCCTCCTTTCGGCGTGAGGGAAGGACACCGGATTCCATTTAGGTCACATCGTGTATGTCAGTTATGGAGATGTTTCCCAAATTTTAAAATGAAAGAATGTAAGAAGCTGAAAAATAACTAGGACTACTTAAGAGGTGTTACTTAGTGTAGGTAAGGGTATGAGACTTTACCCATACATTGAATAAATGGACCTTGAAGGGAATTCTAGGGTGGGTTATTTATGTATATAGGATATGCATGAAATGCATGATGTTTGTCTCATATAATATTCATGATATGGTTTCAGTTGATATACATGATGTTGGTCAAAATAGAGGTGAACGATATTAACAACACTTGATATGATAATGTATGGGGTAAAAGACAATTCTTGTAATCTCTTTGTTAGTTAACTTGGTTTATGTGGGGTTATGGGCTTCACATACACATTGCACTAGTAGAGTTAGATTGGAGTAATGAGTAAGGTCTTGTGATGTACAGATGAAATGGAATGTACATATGAAATTTTGAGGATGATTCTATTATGATGGTACTCTTAACATGAATATGAATATGTCTTACTATTGCTGTGATATGGACTTGTATATGATTCTTGCAATGTTCATAAAAGTTTTTAAAGTAAACTTAGCATGCTTATAACCAAATGTCCCTTTGTACATATTTTCAAATGTTTTACTTGCATATGTTTCCATGCTTTGTACATGTGGTTTGTACTAACCCATATCTCCTCTATTTTCTACATAAATATAGGTATGAGCCATTGAGGCGATTCAAGGATATTTTCTTAAGAAGCTTGGATTGTTTCTCAAGTTGGTGAGTCCTCAACCTTTTTGGTTCCTTCAAGGTTAAACTTATCTGGAGTTCTTTTGATCCCCAAACCCATCTAGATGAGTTGTGATTTAGAAACTAGTAGTTACATGACACATATCTGGACTTCCCACACAAATTGCAAGATTTAGGAGTATATTCTTCTGAAATGGAATCGTAATTGTTAGGTATTGAATAAGTCGACTTATAGGACTGGTTGCATCTAAAGTAACTTACATTTGAAGAATTTGATTCTAGAGAACTTCTCGAAGAAATTTTTGGAAGAGTTTAATTTGTTTTGAGAATTCTGAACAGCTATTTTTAATTCGTGAGTTTCATATAAAGGAAATACTTTTCAACTTCGCTAACATCCAGTTTTATTTCCAAATTCCATTTTTCATTTTGAAGATTTCAAAAGTTAGAAAAATATCTATTAAGGTATGTAACATCATGACCTAGCAAGTTTTTTAAATCATTAAAATTATTACATACCTCTGTGCTCGATTCTCCAACAGCTATGAACCAAATGTTACCAATTTCTTTATGTTCATTTTCAATGTTGTCTTCATCACTCCTGTCGCTTAGTGCTTTTTTATTTTTTCTTCCTCTGGCGTAATTCTTCATTGCTTCTGGACATTCATTGTCTATGTGACCATAATTTCCAAATTCATAACATTTTCCATCATATGTTGATTGATCAGTGATATAATTTCTCTTTTCGATGTTTCTTCCTATTCTGTTGTTTCGGGATTTCCAAAAGGAATCCATTAGTGAAATGGTAATTTAGAGAATTTCATGTTCTGCTAGTTCTTCTCTCTTTTTTCTTCCTAATTTGGTTTGAACGCCACAATCTTTAGTTTTTTTGTATTCTTCTTCGCCGTTTTTGTTAAGATAAGTTTTCTCAAAAGCTATTAAATGTCCTTTTCAACTCATGATATGTTAGGGTATTAAATTTCAAGCTTTCAAGAGCAACTAATTTGGCGTGACTTTGTAGTACAAGCTCCGAAGAACTTTTCCTATATGTTTTATGAGATAATATATTTTTCATGAAGCTTTTAGTGCTCGAACGATCATACTCAGTCAAGAAAACATGCTCCTAGTTGTTTCTCCTTCCTTCATTTTAAAGACTTCGTATTCATGTAGTAGCAAGTTGATGATGGTTTCTTTGACTTTATCAGTTCCTTCATAGGTAAATTCCAATTTCTCCCACATCTCTTTGACAGTGTCACAACAAGATATATTTGCATATTCCGGACCATTGATAGCATTATGTAGAACCTTTTTTACTTTGGAGTTTATTTGAATAATCTCCATTTGCTCATTTATATTGTTCTCCACTCTTGGAACAGTTGATGATTTACTTTCTCTGAACTTTTCGTGGTAGGAATAGGAATGTCACCAATCTTTGTCACAATACAAACTTTCACATCATAGGATTTTCTGAAGGTTTCAATTCACACTTTCCAATGAGAAAAAGTGTTTCCTAGTAAACTATGGAGGTCTTGTTTGAGATGTTCCTTCTTGAAAAAGTGTGCCTGTGATTTGTTGTGCCATGATCTTTTTCTCACCTATTGTTAGATTAATTTTTTTGAGACGAGGTTCTAATACCAATTGATAATGCAACATGGGGTGAATTGGTGTTTTTTGTTTTTCTTCCTGAGTAGTCAACTTAAGGTGTCTCTTAGTCGACTGTACCTACATGAGAAGAATAATAAAACACTGGAGAGTAAATCTGAAACGAAATAAAGTGTGGAAAATAAACAACTCAACTAAAATCAGGCACAATGATTTTACGTGAAAACTGTCTTTCTCAAGGTCGGTGAAAACCACGACCTTGACACACAAGATGTCAACCCAAACTCCATTTCATTCAAATAGAGAAAAGTTTCATATTACAAAGTCTTGCAACATAGGAATTAAAAATCTTTTATCCCTTCCCCCTTGGTGTAGCAGCTCTACTACAAAGGACACTAAGCAATAATATTATTGCCAACTAAACCAACTAACTCTAGTTGATCTAGACATTAAGAACCCGACAAGGCTAACTCTAGCTACCAACTCAGATCTCGATGATAAGAGCTAATAAACAACAACTTTTCTGCACCCAAAAATTAACCAACTCAAGGTTACACTCCTAGGACACTCTACCCAAGAGAACATCGAAACAATGATGTAAAAATGCTTGACTAGAACATAGATGATTTGACTAACTAATTCTAATTAATATGACTCGACCTAAAGACTTAGAAAAGAAACTATCTACTATCATTATAAATTAGGAGTAGATTTCAAATGTAAACACATAAGAAACAAAGATCAAAATACAACAAATACTCTTCAGCACTCTATCAGGTCCTGGTTGAAATGACCAGTGTTTTTCCTTGAAGACTGCCTTCTTTTTGTAAGCATATGAATTTCGTTTGCCAAATCTTGAGTTTGTATCTTATGAAAAGAGACTATATCAAATGGACACAAAACCCTTGGGACGACACCATATGCTGAGAGCCTACTTCTCTAAAAAGTTGTACACCAACCATGTCACATAGCATATTTTTTAGGTAGTTGAATTTTCATTTTATTCATCTATGCAGTCTTTCTAAGACCAAGACCCTTGTATTGTGTTCTCTATGAGTTCTTGAAAAGATTTGTTATCTCTGTATTTTTGAATGAATAATGTTATTTTTTTATTTTCTTATATATCAATCACCAATAATACTTTTGACCACCAAAACAAACAACCTCTTCCGCCCTTCGTATTTGTGAAATGTGTTGCCCTAAAAGGACAGCTTTATAGAGGTGTAACTCTTGTAACCATTATTTTCATGATCTATGGCTTATTCTACTCTTTATTCTACCTCATTATACATTGCAACTTATATAACTTGTAGGCTATTCATTTAACCAATTTACTATGCATTATCTTCATTTTTCATTCATGCTATCGTGATCAACGACATTACTTCCAATTCAAGTGTCTACGATTCGATGCTAGTAAAGTAACCCAATCGAGGGTTGGGGTCGTGTCCCAAAGGGAGTTTTAGTGAGAATTAGTGGACAACTAGAATTTCCTTCTAATTAGTCGTAGGTAAAGAAAATAACGGTCAAAAACATAATAATTTAAGGGGGTGATACAAAAGTGTCAAATATCAAAGGAGGGTTTTGTCACAAAAAAGCTAAAAATAGTAAAATGAATAAAAATGAACCAATGAGGGGGAAGATTCTTGGGATGTTTCTGGAATATGGGAAAATCCAGATTATTGGGTACACGCTTTCGAGATAATATTCATAGAGTAACAATGACTAGGCTAAGCTTTACGTGGAAATAAGTCCTCTCTCGAGAAACTAACCCATTTTCAGATGGGTTCCTCTCAGACACTCATTTGCCGCATGAAGTCCAACCTATGCTTACCCTACTCTCTCGAGATGAGTGTTTGGATATGAGACAAGGGTTCACTCTCTCAAACTGAACCTCATGTCGACCCACTCTTTAGGCCATCAATATAGTAGTCTTGGTTTCGGCCTTCTCTCTCGAACAAGCCAAAAACACATAAATAAAAAATTGCATTTGGAACTACAAATCATTACATTTATCCACAACTACTAAATTAAATCACCATTAAATTACATTTAATCTACCAGCAAGCATGACCCAAAAACAATATTAACCCATATTTGCTAAATCACACCTACAGAATTGAGGTTTTTAGACACAAATCAGGTAAGAGAAATCTATACCTTCAATAATATTGAAATCAATTGGGTATGAAGATTTAAGTCTCAATTTAGGCAAATAATGAAGAATCAAAGAGTCCCACTTCCAAAATGAAAGAGAATGACCCTCTTTTTCATCAAGTCTTCAAAACCCTTACAAAATGTAGAGTAAAAACATAAAGCTAATATTATAGGCTAAAAATTATAATAATATCTGACTTTCAAAAAATTAAAACTCTAAATATTATTTATAGTGTTCACATCTATGCTGCAGCAGTTCGTTTAGCTGTGTTAGTCCAAATAGCCGATCAAATAGGCGATTCACAGATAGCTCTTCATCTTTTTCTTTAATTCTTATGAAACTTCGACCACAATCTCTGTAATTTAAGGCAATCTTGATAGGAGTTCACCAATCACTTCAGCGAACCTCCCTTTTTCTTGTATTTCACCCATCAATAATTGTTCGAAAACATTGTCAGTACTTTCGGCGACTAAGTCCTTTATAACCGAATTCCATTTTCACAAACAAGTGTATAATCATTTTAAAGTTCAGGAATCAGATAAAACGCTCACACTAAAAAAGGGGAACATAATGCATGTTTTAAACTATAGGTTTGCCCTTATTTTCCAGTCAATATTGTTACAACTTTCTTAAGATAAAAAAGGTCTTCTTAAGGCTAGTAATGAGGCTGAGTGCAAAGATAGTGTCATTGAGGCTAAGTGGCAATGAGCCTCATGAATTGTGGTGTTTACAACACTTTCTTTCCTTATCCTTCATTATTCTCTTTAGTTCTCATAAGTCATCCTATTCACTTCCCATGGATTGCTTGGAAACCCTATTTCTTTTGTACTTTATTCCACAACTTTCTTTTTAATGTTTTTCTTTTCTTTTTCTTTTTCTTCTTCTTCCATTCTTTCTTTTTTTATATGGAGGGTTTCCATTTTCTCAACACCATGGATTATGGAAGACTTTCCTTGCACTTATTTGACTTTTACTTTTTCTCTTCAATACACCATCCAACTTAGGCGTTTTTCAAAAGTTGGTTATTTCAATTAACCCAACAATCATGAGGATTAAGAGAGATGGATCTAGAAAAGTATAATCTTCATCTAATTTCTTCCAAAGAATGTTTAGTCTTAAGGGGTGTTCAAGAGAGGTTCACACAGTCACAAGGGAGGTCACAAGAGAGGTATACGTAAAATTGGCTGACAATGTTCAAAATTGCCTAAACTCATATAAAGAAAAAACACAACTTAACTGACTAGAGTAACGGGAAAAATTCTAGGTGTTGTTAGGTATGGTTCAAGGTAAGATATATCGCACAAAGCTTCGATATTGACATCAAACGAGACTTTAAACTTTTACTAGTGTGCAACGGTGACCACATGAGAATCAATTTGACACATGGATAGTCAAAACGAGATTCAAAGAGTTCAAATATTTTCTATGCAACTTCATTTGGTCTCATTGTACTCGTACTTTCATGTTTGTTCAATTGTAAGCACTATTTGAGTCATCGGTATTGATAAAAACCCAGACTCAAATTTGTCATAGAACATCCATTCTATGTAACTATACCCCACAAACAAGACTCAACATTGTCCTCATATTTGTGTGGCTCAAGCTGTAACACCCCGTAGCCAAAACAAACCAAAAATTATTTGTTCAAAATAATCTGCAGGTGCTACCAACGGTGGAATCGACGGACCGCAGCCTGAACCACGGTCCGTCGTGCACAACCGTCGATGGGATCAGAAACTCCCAAAAATTTCAGCCTAGAAAAATTGGTTAAGTCTTGGACGACAGACGGTCTTACGGTCCGTAGGTCAAACGACGATCCTTAGTCCGTGACCGTCGATAAAGACTCCCTTCAATCACTCTCTGACAAGAGCTATGGATGATCAGCATGGTTCGTAGGTGGACCTAAGTTAAGGGGAAATGCAGTTGGGTCAACTTAAAATGATCATAACTATTAGGAAAAAATGAATTAGGTCTCCCATAACCTACCCACAGATAGATAATTTAATTATCTTTCCATATCCAACGACTTTGTAAAAATAAGACCTCTCAGTAAAAAGTTATACCCATTTTAGTAAAGTTCTGTCGAACAGGCCCTCACGACGGACCCAACGACAAGGCATCGGGCGCACGATGGACCGTCAGTCCTGGTCGTCGTGAGGCCCGACAGCAACCTTCCCAGGGGTCTTTTTGACCTTTACCACTCCATTTAAATCATAAGTTACATCGTTTTGACCCGAAATCATAAGATTTTAGTCAGTTTAAGCCTATAAACATAATTAAAACATATCCAAGTGAAATCATTAAATCAAAACTTAGAAAATAAGAAGCAAGAGAGGAGAAAAAAGTTCAAGAACCCTAGTGCAAGAACGCCACAATCTCCAGCAGTTCCAGCCTCGAAACTTAAGGATTTTTTTGTGGATTTCGTCACCAGGTATGTGAGATTTTAATAGTGGGTTCCTTTCACCCATTGGGTCCTTAGTTTCAATTAGTTCTTGATTCTCTTATCACGATTAAACCTAGGGTTTATAGAACTTTGATATAACTTCATGAATTTATTAAATATATGTTCCAAATCAGATATTCATGTTATTACTCAGATTATCGCATGAATTTCATAACCCTAGCTTTGTATTTCTTTAGTTCTTGAATTACACATGCTAGGTCAGATATTTCAGACACTTCAGATATACATGCCTCAGTTATAATGCATAATTACTAGATTAATTGTTGCATTCTCAGTTTGCATGTTCAGTTTCGAGCTATACAGTATTTACAGAAACTCAGACATAATCATTAAATTTTAAAAATTCATGGGAGTAGCATAATACCGAGTTGTACTAGGGTTTAGCATACCCAATAGTTCCAAAACTACTAGCCAAGTAGGTTGTAAGTCCCCTCGGTGGGCAATCAGTTTAGTGATCACGCCAGCATGCTTTTATACATTTGGAAGGGTATATTGGGTCCTCTCGATGGGGTGTATACATCGGACTCCACATTTAGCTCATGCGGTTTTATTATCGTTTATTAGTAGCTCCCACAGTCAAGACAGACTCTCTGATTTGACCATTTATCAGTATATTCAGTATTCAGTTTCAGCATGTTATAAATTTGTCATTTCATACAGTTAGCTCAGAAATCAGCACATCACGTTCAGATTATTATACTTGTTTTGTGCTTGTTCAATTATGTTTTATCTCAGCTTTACTCTATCCTACATGCTCAGTACCTTTCAAGTACTGACGCATTCGTGTGCTACATCTTCTCGTGATGTAGGTTCAGCTTCTCAGCATCTAGATCACGCATAGATCAATCTCCCGATCTCCTGTTCAGCAGATTCAGTGGTGAGTCCTCATTCTCCAAGGACAACAGTCAGGACTTTCATTTCAGTCTTTAGTCATTTAGTTTCCGTTTAATCTAGATTTAGCTGAAGCTTTTCCCAGTATTTCTAGTCTAGTTTAGAGGTTATTTTCAGACATAGTTAGATTCAGCTTAGTATTGTGTTAATATTTCATTTGTATTAAACTCATTGTTTTCAAATATCTCAGTTATAGAATATGGGTGTTCCCCATCTTTTCATTTTAAGTATGATTTAGCTTCCGCAACATTTTATTATCTTTAGTATGCTCATGATCATGCCAGCAGGGTTACCTTGGGATCACTTGTGGTCTTAGGTTCCGTGTCCGCGTCTCGGGATTAGCTCTAGGCGTGACACGAGCGAATCAAATGCATGAAAATAACGACACTAAGAAAAAAAAATATAAGCAAGTAAGCGAGGGTGATAAGGAATTTTCACTGCATTCGTTGCTGGGCTGAGTTACTGTCATTTGGCGCTTTGCTTCAGATCCTCATCATCATCTGTAAGGTCACTTCGGTGCGCAGGTTCGACATTTCACTGAGCATTCCTTCTCCTGCAACACTCCGCACACACATTATTTAGAACTTGGGTTTCTTCCTAAGAAACTCATTATATAATGTTGTGGTGCGATGTGGAAATGCTATCAAGCATTTTCTAGGTACACCTCATCAACTAACGAAATCTTCTAACAATCCCAAGTAACAATTTCAAAAATTGTTGTTCACCTTAAATAAAGGTCCATCTTTACCCCAACTTCAATAGCACCATTATTAAACACTCGTGTCACTCTGAACGGCTCGGACCATTTGGATTTGAGCTTCCATGGAAATAACATTGGTCGAGAGTTATACAACAGCACCCAATCTCCTTCATTGAATTCTCTCTTGAGCGTTCTTGAATCCTTCCATTTCTTCATCTTCTATTTGTAAATGGATGAGCTCTCGTATGATTTGAGTATTAATTAGTCTATTTCATTAAACTTCTATAGCCTCTCTTTTGAGGCCTTTGTCCAGTTTAAATTCATAGCTTTAGTTGCCCATAGTACTTTATGCTCTAACTCTACAGGTAGGTGACACGATTTACCAAAAACCACCTCATAAGGGGACATTCCAATATGTATTTTGTGAGCAGTTGATATGCGCACAGTTCATCGTCTATCTTTCTAGACCAGTCAGTTCTGTTGTGGTTCACTTCTTTAGACATACTTTTTTTTATCTCCCTATTTGACACCTCGACTTGTCCGCTTGTTTGGGGTTATAAGGGGTTACTACCTTGTGTTTCAGCCCTTTTTTATCAATGCCATTGAAAACCATTTATTGAAGAAGTGGCATGCCATATAACTAATGATTTCTCTAGTAGCACCAAATCTTGCAAAGATGTAACATTTCCAAAATTGGACTACACTTTTTCCTTCGTTGTTCGGGAGTGAAATGTCCTCCACCCATTTGGAAACATAATCCACAACCACAAAAATATTTTATGTCCAAACGAGATTACAAACGGGCCCATGAAATTGATCCCCTATACATTGAATAGTTCACACTCTAAAATTTGATTGAGGGGTAATGTGTGTCTTATTAACACTCCACCATTTTGCTGACATTGAGAGCATTTCTTCACAAATTCATTTGTGTACTTGTATAGAGAAGGCCAGCACTATCTTTTTTTGGTATGTTTTGCGGCGGTGCGAACACCGCTGTGGTGGCCTCTACTGGTGATGCATGACAAGTGTGAAAAAATTAGCCCCGCCTCGCGGTCAGGAGGTGCACTCCTCTGTCTAAGAATTTTATTTTGCAAGCATTTCATCTCTGCGTCGTGGAATTGTTTCAAGATGGTGATTTTGTTACTTCTTCTCATGTTTAGCTATCAAAAATCATTCCTAAACATCATGAGACCTTTACTTTCACAAATAATAATCCTTGAATACATAATACAAGTAAAGGAGCCTTTAAGGGTCCATTCAAGCAAAGCAATGAATCAACTCAAGAAGAATTCATCAAAAATTTTAAAAGGTCTTTTACAAATGTTTTAAGTTTTTTTTAAGACATAAAGTTCATTTGACTAAGGATTACAGAGTAGAGTTTGAAGTTCATTTACTCAAAAGTGTATGGGGACTATGTATTTCCAAATGATTTAAAATGTTTCACAATTAAATAAGAAAGGAAACTGAGATTTCCAAGAGCGTTTAGACTTGTTTTCAAAAAGAGTAATCGCTTTTTATATGAAGTAAGAGGGGAAAGTCAAGGTAGCCTTTTGAGCTATGTTTTTGAGCACTAATATGAAATCACAAAGAAGTTTGTTTTTTTTAAAACATAAAAGATAATATTATGATATATTTGGGAGTAGTATTCAGCAGAGATATGGGGGATAGTTCAAACAACTCACAACCCCCATAAATCATGTGGAAATCATGGGTAGAAAAGGGTCATACTTTTTAGATAATTCCTTTTGTGAATTTTAGCATAGACTAGTGGATCCAGTTAGTTATTAAGGTTCTCTATGCCCGATAAGGTATAGAACGGCCCTGGAATTGTGAGACAAAACAATGTATCATCGCAATAACTATTACATGATATTTGTTGGTTCGAGAAACTCCCAAATCAGTAATTGTATACATAGTTTATTGTTGTTACATACAGTCTAGAGTAACATGCATCTTTGCATACACATAGAGTTGACATCATGTTTTGAACAACTTTTCTTTGTATTGCACTTGTTTTAAACTACTTCACATTGAAATGAGTTAAGTTATGTTAAGTTGAGTTGAGCTAGGTAAGTTCTTCAAATTTTCATTATGATGTAGACACATGTAACTAGGATCGGCATTCAAGCACATCGTTGATCAAGTGAGCAGTTTGGAGTCTTTTGGTAATCCTCTTTGCATTAAATATAATCCATTTTCATTGCTTTCAATATTAGTTTTAGTTCATTAGGATTTCATGGGACTTTCCTGACATCCATCTTAGTTGTTTAGAGACTTCATAGATAGAGTGTCAGTTAGTTAATTCATTTGTCACTACTTTATTTTGGGCTTATGTTTTTTTAGACTTGAGATGTCATCTTGGCTAGTTTGAATGTTTATTATAGTACATTATGAGTTCATTTCACAAGTGTTTTGTTTAAACTATTTCTTGTATTTAAGTCTTTTGGCGAATATGTATGTCTGGACAAAGGTTCGCTATGGGCTAGCAATGGTTCTCGAGTGTCGGCCACATCCAGGGTGAATGCTCAGGGTGTGACAATCTCTTATTACTCTTGTGACTTATCCATACTTAACACCCTTATCTAAACATTAGGGTCTTTCATTTGTAGCTATTTACTTCAGCTTATCTCCTCAATTTCTCTCGTAGTATACATCAAATCTCAAAAACTAACATCATCACCCTTTTGTTTCCATTCTTTGGATCATAACACTCATCTCAAATTCAAGCTTAATGTTCATTACTAAAAGCAAATATCGACATGATTACTCACCTACTATGTCATACCTCATTAATTGGTCAGTTTTATAACGTTATAAACATCATTACCCTCTCAAATAATAATTAGCCTAGATCAGATCTTTCACTTTATGAATATTTTTTATCTTCTATTCAATACACATTTCATCACAAACTCCTTTCTAGCTAAAACACATTCTAGCTCCTATGATGGAATCTTTGCAACTCACCACTTCTTAGTGTACACATAACAGAAAACTCTTCATTAATAAGTTACTAGGTGCATGAATATAATATAATAACATATCTCATTAAAACACCATCTCCCTTTCTTAGATTACTAATCTAATGCATATTTTCTCTCATTTTGGTCTCTTTGACTACTAGTGCTTATGATCTCGTAACTTATGCTACCTTTTCGGGTATAAATACTACCCAATCTATAAACATACTTTATCATAAAGATCTCGATTGGAACAAGGTTTAGAGAAGAAAGTACAACTTGATTTGAGCTCAAACGCACAATTCATATAATAATGGGTGCATTCCTCTTAAACTGAACGCTTAACTTACTCATGGGCTTCTCTCAAGCCCATATGGAGGCTCATGACTTCCTCAAGATTTTTTCTATAAACAACTTATCAATAAAGGACAGAATTTTCTGTTCAACCATCTCTATTATGATGGGTAGTGGAATGAATGGATATGAGAAAGGAGAAAAGATATAAAGTGACACCTGAAGTTGCCTCGAATTTGCAAAAAGACACATTAACTATGCAGATATCCAATTACCCCTACACTATTCCGAACATATATTATTACATCATTTTTGGATCAATTCCATATTTTAAATGGCAAGTAATCACAGACCAATCATTGTGTGACACGCGTTAATTCAATCTGAAATATTTTTTTTTCATTTTATGTTTTTCTTTATTTCTTTCTCTTACTTTTTGACTTATTTTAGTTTTATTATTTTTATTTAATTTCATTTCAATTTTAATTCATCTTCTATCCCAACTTTAAAGCTTCCTCCATTTTCTTTCTTTATTTCTTCTTCTTCACCTCACATCCTCACCTAAGCCCACAGCCATATCAAGTTGAGCCCCTCCATTTTCTTTCTCTTTTCTTCTTCTTATTTGGTCAAATTTCTTACTTTTAAAAATTATACTATTTTCTAGATTTTGTTGAGTTATTGATAACAAAACTAATTATTTTTCTAAGAAAGATCAAAATTTTGAAGGTATCATCATTTTCCATATAAATTCAAAACTAGAAATGATAATTTTGAAAGCATAAGAATTCTCCGAAAATTGAAAAAGTTTAATTAGAAATTGTATAAAAAGCTAAATAATGTCTACTAATTATCTTGAAATCTAATGGTTTTATCACATTGTTCGGAATGTATTAAAGTATCTAGATATAATTTTAAAATTGAAGAGAGTTATACTAATAATAGAATAAAAGAGAGATGGAGTTGTCTTAAAAAGTGACATTGAAAGTGATAAGTTAATGAAGATTGTCATGAATTTTTGAAGAAGAAGAAAGAAAGAAAAAGAAAAAAATATTAAGGAGAAAAAGTTAAAATAATAAGAAAAATAAAAATATATATTTTATAGTAAATTCTTGTAAAAATAAAATTATATTCGGTTTTTTAATTTGTTCAAGCTCTTTAAGAGAATGCATACACTCTCCATGCCAAATGGACAAAAAATGATGTAATAATATTAGTTCAGGATTGTTTAGGGGGGTAATAGGACATTTGCATAGTTTAGGTGTCCTTTTGATATTTTGGGACAACTTCAGGTGTCACTTTATGTCTTTTTTCTATGAGAAATGCATGAATAGAAATAAAACTCAATGACATAGCTCATTTATATGATTTAGTGTATTAAGGAAAAGAAACTTTTATTAAATGTTTGTAGAATCATTAACAAGATTCTACTGACACAGTTTCATAGACACCCAAAGACACTTGAACTCTGTGCTCTGATATCAAGTTTGTTATGATCCAAGCCTACACCATGGACGTTGCCGGCACTCAAGAACCATTATTGTTCCCAAAGTTAACCCTCATCTTTGCTGACCACAAGCTGAAGACTAACTTAAGTCTGCAAAAACATAAAAACTAAAATAAAATTCGATAAAGACATTGCAAAACATTAATTGAAACAAAAAACTCGCAATAAAAGTTATATATTCAACTCGCCATAAATAGGCAACTTAATTCTATAAAACATTTAACAAAATTAATTAACAGACTTTTGAAACTCTATTGTCGACCTAGGAAGCCTCTAATGACAAAGATGGAAGTCGGGACAACACCTAAAACCACTTAACAACTGATCTAACTAAATTTAAAAGTGGAACTTTCCGAAAGCAAGGAGGCTCACCATAGATATTTTAAACTCCATGTGGTGTAAACGAAAATCCTGGTGATGACCCTAAATACATGTATCTACATCATGAAACAATGTATGCCAAATGTCTCAATACGTTGAATGTACAATAATGTAAGAAGAATTCTAAAGCATAAACATAAGCTTGAAATTGGTAAAAACGATACATACTTACCTCTTCTCCGGTCACTCAACTTCACTCAACTCAAGAATAAGATATCAACTCAAAGATTTGTAACTCAACGCAAAGATTAAATACTAAAATAAAGGATTAGACTCACCTTCAAAGATATTATACCTGACCTCTTGTATTCAACATTGGATACTTAACTCAAGATACTCAATTTTATATAAAGCAACAATACACATGCAATATATCGAAACTTGTAAAACTGTAGATAGCAACTTAATCTATTCAAAAGTTAAATAATACTCAATTCTTATATAAAACTACAATATAACTCTGTGGTATTTTCTCTAAATGACAACCACCACTTTTAGTCTAAGTGATGATACAATGTCTTACCCACGCTGCTAGAATTGTCTCATACTTTACTATCATAGTGGATCCACTAGTCCATGCTAAAAATCAGTAAGGATTCATCTAAAGAGTATTATCCTTTCTACCCATGATGACTACATGGTTTTTGGGGGCTACGATTAATCTGAATTCTCCCTAACTACTCCCAAAATATAGTGGCTCATATGTTTAAAACATAACTTTTTCTATGGTCTGAAATAATTACTCAAAAATCTGTCTCTTAAAACAGATGGTACTCAAACTGCTCAAAACTCTTTTGGAAAATCTCAGTTCCCACTCATCTTAAATGAGAAAATATTTACTCATGGAAATACATAGTTTCGATATATCATATTAAAGAAAATGAACTTAACTATGCTCTTTCAAAGACATTTATAAATCATATTGTAATATGATCATTGATGACTCGGGAATTCATACTGCATAAACATTGATGATATATATACGATACAACTGATACATTGATGAGATAATCGGTTGTCATATTAATCGCGTTTTAGAAAGCTCTTTTCTCAAAACTACTCATCTTTACTTTCTCAAAACTCAGTTAAAGAACTAAGTTTTGGCATTAAAAAGGTTTTAAAAATTTATAGCATAAATCATAGGTTTCATGTAAGATTAAGAACATGAACGACTCAACTTACAGATCTTAATAGAAATAAAAAAACCTCAATACTCAGAACACAAAACATAAAGATAGTAGACTACTCGACTCATAGAGTTCATCCAGAATTATGCGCATGGACAACTCAACTCAAGGGCTTTATGGATAACAATTAGTAGTCTCAGAAGTACGAAAATAATCTCAAAAAGATTAGGAACTCAATACTCATGACTTAAAACTTGAAAATATTACTTCTCTCAAATATACATAACTTATGGAATTCATGTGGAATTTATGGGCATGAACGAATTGACTCGATGGTCCGAATAACAATATGGAACTTATGAATACAAATCTTCTCATTCTCATATTTACTTTCTCAAAACTTAGCTCAAATGGATAATGATCACAGAGGAATCACAATTGAACTCAAAAACTTTCTTGAACTCTACTATTTACTCTCTCTTGAATAAAAATTATAAATTCAAGAGTTATGATTTCTGATATGAAGAATTACAATAACAATATAGAAATTTAATAATTTTGAATGGAATTTTTAAAAGAAGCATGAACTTAAGAATTCAAAATCAACTTATATCAAGAATACTCAAATCTTGGAAAAGTATTCAAGATTACTGTCTTAATAATACAAAAGTATATATAGGGCGTGAGGACGACGTGTCCAACATTATGATAGACTTACATACCTTTAAAAACAAGGTTCTTGAATAATCTTAAAGAAGAACTTTATTAAAAACCCTGAAACCCAAGCTTGAATGTAAACAATAAAGAAAACCATTATTGGGATTCTTAAATTGATTTCTTGAGATCTCCATGGCAAAGAATTACTATATTCATTAGTGATTCATAATTTTGTGGTGGATGTTGACTTGAAAAAAATGGAATTCTTGAAGAAATAGTTACATTGAACAAGAATCTTGAAAAGAGATTGAAAAAATATGGAATAGAGTCCTCTACTTTGATTTTTTGTTAGGGTTTGAGATAGAAGAGTATGATGAACTAAAAGATAAAAATCTAATTACTTTTAGACTTTATTAGTTATGAAATTCGCTTAGGGTTTTCTTGGAGGTAAAATAACAAAGACAACACTTTTTAATGTTCTCCCGTCGGCTGAATTCGTAATAACACTATATAGGTTACTGAATGTTCATAACTTGTTACTCATAAATTTGATTGAAGCATAAATAGTGGAATTCAAAAGTAGATTTAAAACCTTCGATTGGATAGGTTATTAGTCAAGTAAGTCTTCATATTTTAAAGATATGGTCATTTGAACTTGATCCAAGTAGTATCTTACATCAAAACTTAATCGATAAGGACTTCAAAACACTTTTAAAGAGATCATCAAGAAATTAAATTATTCACTATTTATGGATATATTCGTAAAAGGAACTCATGATTGGCTTATGGGTGAACGAACCCGACACTATGAAAACATACATACCTCAACGAACTAGGTTCTTTGCGAAATCTTGATTTTCTTGAATGGATGCTTGAACTTTCAACTTTTTGCTCTTCTTGTATATTCTCTCTAAAACCCTAATCACTTTTAAGGATGAAAAAACTAATTCTAATCCATTTACAATCCTAAATCCATATATAAAACGGTTAAGTCCGATTGGATAAGGAAAAGACTGAAATACCACTCATATTTTTGGGTAACTATCCTTAATGGAACAACTCAATAGCAAACTCAGTTGAGTTAGAAAGATAATTCAAATACCCTTTATTGGATTTCTTATAGGGCACCTAACTTATCTTTTACTAAAGGTCATGCTCATTTTAATTTGACCTAAAACTCATAACTGAAGCATAACATGAAAATATTTAATTTTGCTATTTCCAATTTAGTTCTTATTGGAACTCAAGGTTTTACATCAAGTGACCTTAACACTTAAGAATTTTTAAATTTCATGGTATAATCTCACTCAATACGAAGAACGGTTCGACTCTTATTTCAAAAAAGTTTCTTGGGTGTTACATAACTCATCGAAAAATCACAACTTTTGGAAAAAGTCACAACTTATTGGAAAAGTCACAACTTATCAGAGAAGTCATAACTCTTCGGAAAAGTCACAACCTAAGTTAGAGATATTATATTAATTTTACAATCATGTTAGGAGTTCATGCTTTTAAGGTAACAAGTTTTTCGACTTGTGTGTTGCACATCATTATCAATTCAGAAAATTTGAGTGAAGATTTGAATAATAAGTTTTGCACAAAATAATATTGCAGATTCTTTTGTGAATGTTAAATTTGGATCATCATATATATCTCATATTCAGGCAAACCTATGAAGATGGTCAATGATAATTTTATTAATTTTAATAGTTCAATACGACTAATTTTACTAGGTTTAATCATTAAATTAGTCGTACCTCACTAATATTATCTTATAGACGCTACATTTTAAGTATTTTTCTTGTTATCTAAGAAGATTTGTTCGTGTATTCCACATTAATATGTTTAGATGTCTTATTAACATGCGGAGAACAACTATATTTTATATTTTAGAACTATTTTTGTAACGACCTGTTTAGTCGTTTTGAGCAGCAGATTTTATTTCTGGAAAAACTGTGTGAGTCGACGGAACCCACGACGGACCGTCATGGGCACGACGGGCCGTCGAGGGGGTTTCGTTCCAAAATACTTAGAATTCTGAAATTTGGGTACTGAAATCGACTCTCTGAACTTCGTAACGGAATGGCAGGACGGACCGTCGTGGGCATGATGGACCATCACAGACCCTTTAGTAGGAATTGAGTCTCTGAACTCTGTGACGGAGCAGCAGGACGGAGCGTCGCAGGCGCGACGGGCCGTCACAGACTGCGTAATCCCAGGCTGGGTCGGATT
>NC_028645.1:12678215-12691092 GCF_001406875.1 Solanum pennellii | reverse complement strand
CCAAATGTGAAAATATTTAATATATATGAATTATTTAAAATTTATCATTAACAAAATAAATTTTATATTCTGTAATATGGAATAAAAATTTCATTCTCTATCATTTTTTAACTTTCCGCACTTATCTTTTATGGGTGCGTCTCATTGAATGACCTTTTGTTCTATCCGTAAACTATTATGCTTCTTGATGATCAAATTAATTTTAAGTGACAGAATAGTTTAGCTAATGGAATACTGAAAGCTTTTATTTGTTCACATGCTGTCCATTATGTTTTTATAAATTTCTAATATATATAACGATGCAAATTCAAATCAATCATAGATTCCTTTTACTATTTTCTGTGAACTTATTATGTTAACTAACATATCTTGTAAGAAGTCAGTATAGAATGGACTTGCTAGCGAAACTATAGAGATTATTTACAATAGAATACCTTTTGCTTAGTAATACATTCTTTAGCTATGCGATAAATTACTGCATTATATTTGTACATTTGAGTTGCTTTGGGTACAACCTCATTTCTAATTCCTGTATTGGATTAGTTATTGCTAATAAATTTCCTCGGTTCACCTTTAATACATATTTGTGTCCACGAGTAGGTAAATATCCATCTATAATTCCATTTAATCTTTTGCTCATTTTAAATCTTTGTTTAAATATATAATAAATGAAGAAGGAAGATTGAGTTAGTAATGTAAGGTAAGTATACTTGAAAACATGTGTTCTCATTTACTAGTTCTATAGAAGAATGACAATGACAGAAAGATTAATTTAGATTGAACTAACACTTACCAAAAAGTTTTCACAAGGAATATGTTACATATAAATTACAAATTTAAGGGTGTTTTACAAACTGCTATACGTCCATTAGACTAATTTGACATATTACAACAAATTTTAATGTATTAGTAAAGTGGGTATAGAGAAAAGAAACAAACATTACCCAACAACACAAATAATAATTACCTGATGTATTCCAGAAAAATTTGACAAGGGCTCTGTTGCTTGGAAGAGCATGTGGTTGAACCCATCTACAAGTTTGACAGGACATTTGTCCACAATCGTAGTAGTGTGTACAGGGGAAGGATCTGCAAAGGCCAACCAAAGTTTAATAATGAAAAAAAGTAGAATAAGGAAGGATCTATGGTATATTTTTAAGAATTGCAAAACCATCAACGTTTTAGCAGCATTTAGTATATGCTGCTCATAGTTCCTCCTACTATCCAACAAATTCTCGAATCCGGACATTCTTAAAGAATTTACTCATTATACAAATCCTCTTATGAAATACTTACAAGAAAAATGAATCTCCATCATAGTATTAGCTCAGGATTCTTGAAACAAGTAAAAAACAAGAAATTCAAAGGAGCATTTCAAAAAGGATCTTACCATCCATGTTCCGAAGTGCATTCTAAGCTGCCTATTGCTAAGCATCCTTTCTAGTCTTACCCATCCCAACACCAATTCTCTCACTGATAAAGAAGACCTAACTATTATTCAGGCTAAGTATTTTGAAATATAAAACCTTATGCAGTTTGTCTAAATTCAGATGCCAAAATAATTAAGATTTTTCTATGAACAACAATGATAGGAGCAACACTCTCATATCAAAATGAATATTTTCAAAGATAGACATTAACAAACAGTTCATAAGAACCTAACAATTTTCAGAGTCAAATATCAAGACATACAGATCCATGAACTTCAAAGTCATTATTAGCACACTACTTTTCAGTATCTCACCAGTCATTACCTTGCACACTACTTTCAAGTATCTCATGAGCCATTACCTTGCACACTACTTCCTAGAATCCCATTGTAATCAAAAGAGGAACACTATTACTATCGGTTGAAACTAATGCTGTTTAACAGAAATTTTTCTTCATATTTATATGACAAATAATGCAATGAATCAATCCCTGCAATAGCTTCGGGAAGGTTAAAAATATTCTTCCATAATTAATTTTCTAACCTCAACATAAAATTGCAATTCCTTAGTGGTGCTCATCACAGACCTGAACTAAACCTAAAATGCAAGACACATTGGATTGGAGCTCTTACAATGACAACCAAAAAAAGTCAAGAGAGATAATATATTGCTAAAAAGTATGTAGATAACATCTTGAGGAATGATATTGGGATATTGACTACCATTACAAGAACACAAACTAGTGTAATTTGTTTACATGTTATTGAATGGGATGTTGGCTTTTTTCGTACGCCCAACACATCCATTGCACAAATAATGTAAGCTAAGAAGCTTATCGGAATGTGAATAGTCTTAATGAAATTAGAAGCTAAACTGTTAGGTGTTTCTCCAGAGAGTCAAATATATTTCAATTAATCTTGTTTTAGGAATTGTTGCTGGAAAAATTAATTATCAGAGGAAAGGCTATTGATACAAGAAAAAATTAAGAAAATAACAAGAAGTTTCTTGTAGCCTTTACCGGGATGCATATCCCTTACAATATATCATATAAAAGTGAACAGGAGTATAATAAGAAGGAGAGCTATAATTTGTTGTATTCACTGAATGGTACTGTTAATTTCCCATTGTACTCTTTTTATTCTCTTGCAAGTTTATTAAAAAGTTTGTTGCCTAAATCTTGTTGTTTCATGTAGGTTTTTTATTTTTTATCAATCCTTTGCATTTATCTTCTATGATGTTCTTTATCCTTCTTCTGTATAATGAAAACCATATAAAATTAGGAAATTGGTAGTAATGACCTTACTGATTATTAATTTAATGGGTGCTCCAGTTGTCCTAATTCCTACTGAGGCACCAAGTGCTCAAATACTGCGATCGATGAACTCCTTTAACTACTACAGACTCTGAAGGAATGCATCCAAGATGAAAACCACAGTAGATTAGTTTCCAGCATGTAAAACTGATAAGAAGTAGACAAGTTAAAAAGTATTACCTTATTCCCCATTGTAACCAACATTATTGTTCAACTCATTAGATTGATCGTCGTGATCTAGAGTATTTGAGTAATTGAGAATATTCATCAATTGTTCAATATATGGTTGGGCATGATCGATGTTTCGTTCATTCATTAACTGATCAACATATTGTCGTAGATGTTCACAATTTTGTGGTTGAATGTGTTGACACCCAATTTTGGACCTCCACAATACAAATTAATCATCGAGCTTCTTATATTCCAAATTATTTGAAACTAGGTATATTTACTGCGCTTCGCCCAATGGTGAACTACCTCAGTAATGTATTTACGAACATTTGATAATATAAGTGTTTCTGAGTCGCTACAACCACACAATAAATTGTCGAGAATGTTTTATTCAAAGATGAAATGATTTTTTTAAAATCTTAAAACCAAAAAGATTTGATTCTAAATTTTTATGTATTTTGTTATTAATTTATCATTTTATTGTAGTTACTCATCACCATATAGTCTTTAGAAAATATATATAATTGTTTCATTGTCTATACTATATTTGGATTTTAAAAAATTGTTACAAATATACCAAATTAGTTTGCCCATTACCTTAAATTGAAGGTCTTTTAGTCATCTTTCCAATTCCACCAAGTTTGTCTCATTTCCATTTTGGAGTAAAATGTTATGCTCGCATTAGTGAAACCCTATCAGGCAAGTGAAGCTTCACGGCCGACTATATGTCCCTTGAAGTGTTTCACAGACAGTGGAACCATAAATTGTCTATGAAACCTTCCTTTTAAGGCATCACGTCAGCTTTTTAATCTATGATCGTTTTGGTTGTTCCCACATATGTTTATGACTTAAACAACGTCGTGTCAACTTCTATTCTAAGCTTAAGACAAGACATTTTACACCTAAGTATGGTATTAAAAGTGATACCAATTCTTTTCATTCATCAATATATCAAGACAGTAGAGCAAGGTTCCAAGAGGAGAAATCTAGGGTTCAAGCGTTCTTAAAGTTTGGTGTTCGCTAAGAACGTCATTCTTCCAGATATCTAAGACTATCATAGGGTTTGAATAGTCTTTATACCATGCATAGTCTTTTAATTATTAAAAGAGTAATCTAGGGTTCGATCTTCAGGTTTGAGTATTCCTGAAATCAGTTAGTGTTGAGTTCTTCACTTCCTGATTCTTTTTGAAATTATGTTCTTAATTATTGAATTGATATATATTACGTATTGAGATTCTTGAGTTATTTTGTTCATTTCTATATTTCAATACAAACCCTAGGAATTTAGTATTCTTGAGATGTATAGTATCATTGAGTTCTGAGTATTGAGTTTTCTATATTGTTATTGAGATCTTTGAGTTGATTGATTCATGTCTATATTTCAGCATGAACACTATTTTGATCTATCAATATTGAGAAATTTTTAAACCTTACATTTGTATTTTAGAGAGATTTTAAGGAAATAAATGACTTTGAGAAAGAGTATAAGGGAACTAAGTATTTGCCAAATGTTCCTTTTTTACATGAAGAAAGAGAATACCTTTTTTGAAAAGTTAAAAGAGTTATGAGAAAATTTGAGTACAAAGCTATTACCTTTTAACGGAGCCCCTTTTGAGTAATGATCTCAATCCAAAAACTATTTTTACATTGAAAAAACAGAAAACTTATTTTCTAAAAGAGTAATGAGTTCCAGAATATTTTAGAGCCATTACGTCTTTTAAGAGGATAGTTTGAGCAATTATCTCACACTAGAGACAGAATCTCTAAATATGCATTTGATCAATAGTATATGTTATTGGGAATAGTCTTGAACACTGATATAGGAGATAGTTCAGACAACTCTCAGCCCCCATAAGTCATTTCGTGCAAATATGGGTACATGATTATACTTTTATACTTTTTAGATGAATCCTTGTTGCATTCATGCAGAGCTTAGTGGATCCACTTAGTAGAGAGGTTTATATCCTTACATGATATAGAAAATTTTTGGCAATGTGGACAATACATTGCATCTTCATGTAACTCACAATGATAGTGTCGGTTAGAAAATCTCCCAACACAGTAAAAGTTTATTTTTATATATCACTTATTATGTTTAGTTCAGAGATGCCTATTTATTTTGTAAAGATTTAAATGTGTTAAGTCCTTTATTTCTTTACATTCAGCTAGAGTATAGTTCTTAATATTTCTGTCCTGTTGGTTCAATCATTTTTTATTAGGCTATATTACATAATAGTACATTCAAATATAATAATATCATTCAACCAACATGTTATTAATGAAACAAATACAGGCGTTTACGATCATCAACAGGTGCTTCAATGAGATCACTTTATATCCAATAAGCTCTTTGAAATCCTCCTTGGCATATGGAGGGCTTCACATTTTCTTTCAATTAGTTTTTTTGAGATGTCGTACCTATTTCTTGACATATATGTTAACATTAGAGGTTTCATGGATAGATAGAGTTTAAGAGTCTTTCCGTATTTACCTTTCCTTGAGATATTTTTGCAACCTATTATAGTTATATTATTGAGTATTTACAAACATTTTGAGTTGAGTATTTACTTTTAGTTTGAATGTTCTAAATTATTTTGTAAGACTAATGCCGGTGGAATGAGTCTTTTACTATGTAATCAACCAGGACAAGAATTATCTTGGGGATCATAAATAGATCTCGAGTTTCGGCCACATGTAAGGTGTAGGCTCAAGGCGTGAAACATCCATATTTATATTAGACGCCGTCTCTCTAAACATTTGACCGAAGTCAACCATTCAAATATTTTCAAAATCTAAAAAATGCATTAACTTTCATATTGTCATGACCAAAATCTAGACCCCAGACGAGACCGGCTTCGTTGACCTCTAAGAGGTCATACAAGCCTACATACGTCATTCTTGCTTCATCTAGGTTAATTTTAGCGAAAAATTTGAAACTTTTTGGTTCCTAACATGTTTACTGAACATTCTATTACATATATATTTGTTCCAATCAACCATCTAACATTAAGATCATCAAATGAAAGAAGTAGTGTATTGTAACGATAAAGATGGACTTGCCAAAATGGCACCAATATAATGTCTGAACAAAAACCAAAAAGAAACCTAGTGGAACATACTTTACTAGCTCAATCCTACAACTAAGCTAGAATGTAAATGGGCAAGCATCCTCGAAAGCATGAGGGCCTACCAAGTCTGGATGAATGCTCAACGTCCGGATAGCTGTAGCGATGATCCTGTAGCTCTAGCGTCCACCTGTGCCTGCACCTAAAAGTTAAGAGTTGTATAGTATTAGTAGACACTTGTACTAAGTATGGGTATATGCAATCACACACCAAGGACATGCACGATTAAGAATAGCTTTTTCATAGCAACATGATTATAGTAGGTCAAGTCAGTGGACTTGCCAAATTGAGATTAGGAAAGTGAGTGAACTTTCCAAATTAGGATTAGGAAAGTTTATGAGCTTTAAAAATTTGGATTAGGAAAGTTATGCCATGAGAGTAACATTAACCATCATACTTAACATTTTGCACACAGCACACAACAGCGTACACATAGAACATATCATAATTCATATAACACATAACGTGGTTCATATCATTTATTCGTATGCCATGAGACCTTGGAATAACGGATATGACATTAAGACTTCCCAAAATGAGGGCTCAACATATTGGACCTCAACTAGGGAGTCTACTTTAGAAAACACAGAGTCTGCTTCTTTCATTCATACGTTCTTCATTTCATTTAATTCATGGGTCAGTGTAAACACCAACTATACCTAAGATGTGGTTTAAGATTTTTATCGGGTTCGTTCTGCAATGACAAAGAATGACCTATTGTAATTACTTTAGTCTAACTCACCTCTTGATGATCCTATCCTAACACCTTCGGTATCATTCATTTCATTATGTGCATAATATTAGGCTGGCCTCATTCATTCATTGGGACCTTTAACTTTAACCGACATAGATCATGTGAGCATCATGAAATCCAGTGTCATGAAACCCCACACCGAAAAGAGGTAGAATCACCGGCCAAAGTGACCCAAAACATGCTAGCGTACATGGGGATTGAACCTCGCCAGATCCCTATATTGGAAGTATAGGGTCGGATACTAGTAAATATAAGGAGACCCATACCCGGCATTCCGGATAGTCTCATCTAATGAGAGTTACGTGAACCTCCGGCCTTCCCGAAAGAAGGCATCACCGCTCATAGCTAGTCTATCGGTGCTCAGTATAAAGTTCATTTACATTCAACTCATACGTCATGGAAGCTAGCTTCTAGTATGAGGACATCATAGCTCAATAGATGATTTCTCATCGCATTATTAGTATTAAGTGTGTTAATCTCAATACTTTCATTAGAGTGTTCGTAGTGACTGGTCTCTTCATAAACTTTACACTATCATAGGTGAGTACGTTTTGGTAACATTTACTTAAGATCATTAGGGATTGCTCTCATCTTTTACATTAGCTTCATATCATGTTGTCACAACAATCATTAATATTAGCACATTTTATCTTCATAATTACTCACCCCATTTTACGTGAATGTTCATTTCATCATACGCCAATGCACTTGTCCATTTAGTGTGTTTCACACTCTTACTTAACCCTTATAGGATTTCATCATTTCTTTGTTCATTTCATCATTTTATTGTTCATTTTATCATATTCCAATGCACTTGGCAATTTAGTGTGTTTCACACTCTTACCTAACCCTTATAGGGTTTCATCATTTCATTGTTCATTTCATCATTTCTTTGTTCATTTCATCATTTCAGTCCGTACATCTTAGGTTCGCTTATTTTCCGACGTATGCTAGACTTATGGGTCTATACATACAAGCCATTAGGCTTCGTTCATAGTTCGTTTAAGTTATTCACATCTTCCTAAGATTATGTGGTACAAGACTTATGCATCTTGTATGTATGCCAAGATCTCAATTTCAATCTAAATAGGCAGCATTATTCATGATTATTTAATTCACGTATGACTTATGTATCAATATGAAATTTTGGCAAGGGAACCCGGTTTCAAATCCCTTCGACAACACTTACATTTTTTTTCATTTACTTTATTTGATCCATACCACTTGGGGACCCAAGTTCGAGCACCAAAGCCTTCATTATATTTTCCCCTTAATTTCTCTCTTCATTTTTCGCTTAATAAAACTAAGAGGATGTGGGATCGAACCCCACAACCTCATTTACATTTTATTTTCATTACTTTTAATTTCTCTCCTTTGGCCGAGGGGTTGTGGGTTCGAAACCCCACAGCCCCTCTTTAATTTCTTTTAATTTTCTCCTTGAATCTGCCTAGGAGGTCGTGCGTTCGATTCCCACGCCTAACATCTCTTTTCTTTCATTTCCTTTGACTCTCCTTCACTGCCAAGAGGTCGTGGGTTCGACTCCCATGCCTCACATTTCTTTTCTTTCATTTTCCTTACTCTTCTTCACTGCCTAGAGGTCGTGGGTTCGATTCCCACACCTCACTCTTTGTTTCTTTTACTCTTCCTTAAATCTGATTGAGAGGTGCTGGGTTCAAATCTCACTCCTCTTATTTCTTATTTTTTTCTTCTAAGTTACATATTCCAGCCAATACCATGGTTCGAATTCCCTTCACCACGTTTCTTTTTACTTCTTTATTTTCATGGTTTTTAATATGGTGAGGCACGGGTTCAATCCTCCATGATCTCACTTATTATAATTCATTTTTTAACATTTTGAAACCTCTTTTCTGACCGAAATTCACCAATAGAAGCTGGTAATTTTCTTTTAATATTTCAGCATCCTTTCATCAAGTTACATCATAGTTCTTAGGCAAATTTCGTAGTGCATTTAGAACGTTTTAGGTGCGTCTTCATGTATTCGTTTTGCCAAAATATTATCCCTCAAATCAGCCACATTCCAACTCATATGAACATCACAATTATATCAACATGTGTACATGAAATATAAAGAACTATCATGCCATTTGAAGTCCTAAACCATGAACAATAGCCACGACAACAAACACATACATACGTAGTTACATTTTCGGAGACATCAACATAATTCACCTAATTCCAAACATACATATAAACACATAATCATCACGAAAACATTTTCATCCCTAACTTTCTACCAGCAAACATAACCAACCTATGATTCAATGGGAGCTAGTGACAGGACATGCAACGGGGAACAATCCTAGTTTTCTGAATGAATATTTTGAACCTTAAGGGGTCTCTTGGGAAAGGGACCAAGAGAGAAGAGAACCCATACCTTTTTTACATTAAAATCTTGACTTGATGCCAAAAAACTTCACCCAAGAACAAGTCTAAGCCTCCTCAATATCAACTCCGCTTGAATGACAACCTCCCATAGCCTAGTGTACGATTAACGTTTGTTTTCTTTTGATTTCGTGTGAGTTCTTCAAGGGTGAAGAAATTGGTTTATTTTTCTGCTTTTGTATCTTATTTTGGCAGAGAAAAAAAGTGAAAATAATAAGAGAGATTGAGCGTGAGAGTGGAGGGATAAACGTGAGAGAGTGGGAGTTGTAGGAGGCTTAGGAGTCTAGTTTTAGGACTTAGTCAATAAAGTTTTGCTTATTTAATAAAAATATGATATTTATTTTATTTGGAATCAGATAATGAATAATAATTTTTAATTATTTACGTTGATTCAATAGCTTAAATAAAAAATCACACTAATTCATTGCTTCCACCTAGGTTCGAATATGGGTGGAGTAAGACTTCACTTCAAGAGCCCAATTTAGGCCTTCTCAAAAAAATAAACCTCCACTTTATTAATTAAATAATTAATTGTATATTTAGGTAGCCTAGAAAAAGACCATTTTACCCCTAGACCCTCCAACCTAAGATTTTCCCTTTTTAAGTCTGGTAAAGACTCCATCAAGTAAATCTTCGTATTTGAGAGCCCTACATGGTTGGATCCAACCTTTACAAGCTCAAATAACTCCTTAAGTTAGTTGTCTTGGCGATAGAAAGGGTTCCGAGGTCTGGTTCTACGCGCATCAATCTGTATGAACCCTGGTCTAATGATAGGTATTCTTGACACATTAAGCATTTCTTATCTTATCCATTTTAGGGTTGTTACACATATAATAAATATGAACAACTAAGTGATAAGACTATCATTTCCATTATATCTTAAATGAGTTATGTTCACTACAAGATTCTCTGAAAATGAACAGAAGACAATAATAGAGGAATGACTTGGAGGGTCATTACAAAAATTATGTTTCATTTAGATATATTATGTTTCTTTTAAACATTAGTCAAGGCCTAGATTTGTCTTATATATATAATTTCATGAAGAACTCATATATGTAAAATTAGAAATGAATTTCCAAGCTCAAAATTGTAAATTACTTAAACATGAGTCTTATCGTTGAAAATCATTAAGTAAGAACTCAATGTTTACCACCAAGTTCTTAAATGAAATATTAACGTAAAAAATGTATAATAAGTCAATGTAATCATTATCAAAATCAAATTTGAAGTTGAATGACATATTTGTTTCAAGGTATAATTCATATAACTATGCTTTAAACAAAGATGTTCAAATAATATGATTTTTTTAAAAAAAATAGCCATTAAATAAAAGCCAGGTTATTGAAACGTTTAAACAAGATTAAAAAAAGAAGAAGAATTGTAGTATATAGTCAACAATTTTCCTTCTATGTCAAATGAAACATCCATAGAGGTCACTCTTCACTTTTTTCCAAGCTTCTTGCAAAATCTCCATATAATTGAAATGCAAAATAATGACATGATATGTTATTGAATGCAGTTTATTTCGAAT
Organism: Solanum pennellii; assembly: GCF_001406875.1. Classification (NCBI taxonomy): domain Eukaryota; kingdom Viridiplantae; phylum Streptophyta; class Magnoliopsida; order Solanales; family Solanaceae; genus Solanum; species Solanum pennellii. Next base: position 12,680,363 of record NC_028645.1, on the reverse strand, counting down.
ATTCTTAGATAGGTCACAGTACTTACATTAAGATGATATCTTACATACTGAAATAATTAAAATACAACTAAAATATCACAAGTTTGTTATCTTTTAAGTGAACTAATGATAAAAAGAAGTGTTTTTTCATTGTTTGATCATTCTGAATTTCAAAAGTCTTCTTCATTCAAATATTCATTGAGGAAAGCATTGATATGATCCCATTTGCATGCATCATCCTCCTAATAATTGTATAAGTATCATTAGAAGTGTGTATTTTCATGAATAATATAATAAAATTATTTTTACAGAAAAAAATATAAAGTTAACTAGCGGATAATAATAAAAATAAAGCTTTGAACTAACCTTGATTGAATTGTTAAATCCAATAACATTAGGAGTTATTGCATCACTTTGAATGGAAGAAGGATGATTATGTTGAATGATGTTCTTGTTATATTTGTTGTTATTAATGTTATTATTTCAATTTGAGTTGAGATTCTCCAACCCTAATTGTGAGGGATCGTTGAAGTTGTTATTTCAAGTTGAGACATGGCTGAGATAGAAAAAGAATGATTCCAACATTAATAATAAAATATTTTCTTTGACTTTAAGATGATATTACTTTAATCTTATATGAACTTAAGATGTGTTGAACGTTATAATTTTAATGCCATCATTCTTGTTAAGCAAATGAAATATAATCAGATAATACATTGTCAAATCAAAGCTTTTGATATGAAACGTGATAGAAATGCAAAACTTTTACCATAATTTTATGAGAGAGTTATCATTAATTTCACCAAAGTCATTTGTGCCTGTAAAAACACATAACTTGATTAGTGTAGTACGGGGGAGAAGGGGATATTTTTTGACAAGAAATTATATTTCAAGAATATTAATGTACATGTGATTGTCCAGATGTTTGTGTTGGATTATACTGGAAATCTACAACCATGTTTTATTGTTGGCTCTATTTTGGATAAAATAATTATATTAAAAAAAATTAAAAAAATATCTCACCTATTTAAGGAGATCTTAATAAGGAATAATATTTGAAGAATATTAATGTACCTGTGATCGTCCATATTTTTGTGTTGAATTTTGCTGGACATCTACAACCATATTTTGTTGTTTGATCTATTGTGCGGATAAACAATGATAACATCAATATTTAAAAAAAAATATCTCCCATTTAGAGATCCTTGTTTCTAAATTCTTAAAAAACTTTTACCTGCAACTAGATATGAGGCCATGAATTTTGAACTTGAAAAAATTGTATGTTCTCACTTTGTGAACCACTTGCATAGGAAGTGGTATATGTGTAATTACAAAAATTCTTCGTTATTCTTTTTTCCTTGTTCATCCAATCTTTATATATGCCCTTGGGATGTTTGTACTGAAAAATTAATGAAATAATGAAACAAAAAAGGTAAAAAAAAGGTATAAGAATCATTCATAGGAATTATTATGTGTAAAAAATAATTACAGATATGGATTAACCCAATTATTTGTCACAAACTGTTGAGGAATTGTTTGTTGTGTAGCAAACTTAACAACCATCTTCTTTTTTCTCTAATTCCATCTAATAAAAATTATTTAGACATTAATAAAATCTTATTGATTACATAAAGTGGTTGATTTAATGCATCATTTCTAAGAAAATTAATTATTTTCTTGAAATTTGCGATATAACATAATTCTTCAAATTAAAAATTGAGCAAAAAATTGGTGAAAGAAAAACCTTTATAGCCATAAAAGTTTGGAGACATTTTCTTAAGTTGCTGTCACACCATGAGAGTTGATGAAGAAAAGACACTTGCTCTGGTCCTGGAACATAGTCCCTATAGAACAAGTTAGAAAATTTAGACAATTGAAATAGGCGATAAGTTAAATGTCTCAATAATTGTTTATGGTGATGTTGTATTGAACCATAATGTTATAATTAAGAATAACCATAAAAAAAACACTTGTAATAATAAATCAAAAAACCTTATGTTAGCATCTACAATATGCAATTTCAATGTGCACTTCTTGATTTTGAGCTCCAAATTCTACATCAAAGAATTTAAGTTAAAATGATTTTTTCATTATCACTCATTAGTTAACATGTATTTATTAAAACTAGAAATCCTTAATTTTTATTTCAAAGTTTTACTTAATATATAT
>NC_028645.1:12602896-12677650 GCF_001406875.1 Solanum pennellii | reverse complement strand
TTATATTCATTAGTAGGTATAGATTTCACTTAATACACAAGAAATTAATTATAAGGTACTTGTTTGTAGAGCAGTACATTTCAATAAATCAAAATATTGTAAAACTTATATTTTATTTGAGCTCTCTTATAATGTCTATTTAAAGCATTAATAAATCAGGAGGGTTACATCGAAAAACACATTCTACCTCATAAAGAACGGTGTAATATTACGTACATCTTAATGTTTCTACTTTATCGATTATATATTTTCATTTCAGTGAATATTTTATTCATTTATACACAATACCTTTTCTAAATTTCAAAGTTTTCTTTTCAAAATAAAGCTCCAAATTCTTGCTTTATTCATTTATTCTCGTCTGTTAATCTTCTTATAAATATATTTTTTTATTTACAATATTTTATAAAAAATTATGAGCAAAATATAATCATAGAGAGACAATAAACAGATCAAAAATGAAGGAGTGGGAAAAGAAATAAGACTCATACTGTGTATTAAGAAATTGTAGCTTTCTAAAATCTCCCTTGATGTTGTTCAATTGCCTCAACTTTGCCACCTTTTCCATCATTAAATACCCCCCAAAAAATAAAAACGGTGAGAAAAATTGTTCTTAATAATTGAATTTTATTGCAACTCTTTATCAATTATACACTTTTTGACATAAAAAGAGTCAAACTTGTTATTTTTATTGAACTAAAAATTATTTAGTATTGTGGTAATATTGAGATGTCATTTTCAGTATCTCTTAGTTATTATTGACATCATTTTAACTTGTTTTTCTGATTTTTATAGATATGAAGTCTAATAAACAAAAACAATGATTTTGTAAACCAATGGTCTTAAATAAATAGAGTTAGAAGGAGGGAAAATATCCTATAATTTTTTGGCCATAAACATGTTACACAAAAAGTTTAAACTAAGGACCTATCATAAAAGAGAGTATCTTTATAGAGGAATTCAATATCCCATATTAGTGAAGAATGAAATCTTTATCTCTTTATATCACTTATGCAATCTTCCTCACTTTGTTTTTTTTTTGAAGTGTGAATTAGGCTCATCATGAACAAACTTGACATGATCATATCTAAAACTGATGTGGGCCCCAGAATTAGGAATAGTTGTGGTCTAGAAATCATGCTCTAGACTTGACAATAAAATCCCAAATAAAGAATATACGGATGTGGACATGGGGTAAGGGTAAGGTTATATCTGAAAAATCGGGACAAAGAATGTCTATATGAAGAGGGGCTGATAAGTGAAATCCTGGATAAAGAATGTCCAAATTTAGTTGGAGCGTTGGTGTTTATAATTCTTACAAGGGCTGAGAAATCATCCTTTTTTGATCTAGCTTTAGAGTATCTGTTAAACACAAAATCTAACATGACACATTTTTTTTAGAACTAACTAAAAAAAGAACGTTAACCAAATGTAAATGGAGCAAGTACTAATTCCACATTCATTTGAAGATTACACAAATTAATCAACATTTAATGTACACAAGACTTCATTATAAAAAAAAAATTCATGCAAATACATATATATAATGAACTACGGAAAGAGTAAAGTACCTTAATATCGCCCATATGCCTTACCCCAACAAAAGAAAAAAAACTCATAAGTTAGTGATATAGTAAATAAGTTATTGATTAATAGCTAAATAATAAAATTCAACTAAGAAATTGGAATTAATTAGTTAATGTACTTCAATCTCTTCCCAATCGAAAGATTAATAAAGAGCTGAAGCATGTCCTCAATTCTACAAAAGTAACAATTCAGTAAGAATAATTAATCAAGCTAATCATTTATAGATTGATAACTAACATGACGTAATAATAAGTTTTGTTGGTACTGTAACTGCAATACCTTTTTTTTGCTACAGAACTTGTTGATTCAATTATATGGTGACAACGCAACAAACAAAACATCCACATCACAACAAATTGCAATCTCTTCTGCCTTCCTTAATTAACTACTACATCGCTTATGAAATTTCTTCGTATCCTCAATTTTTTTATCTCAATATTTATATCCATCTTTCAAGGAAGTCCTTTCTCCCCCTTGGAAGGAAAAATAGCTTAGAGTGTTGCTTACAAAAATGCAATGACAGAAAGTGAAGGCTCAAAGGAGCTAATTTATAAGCTCCAAAAAGTTATTTAGGTCAAATAAGTATTAATAAAAAGTAGTTCAGCCTCATCCACACATGGTCATAGTAAAGTTATTAAATGCAAAATTATCTAGTTATTAAATACTATATTATTACAATGAATAGGACCTTTTGATAATACTCCGTCGGTTTTAAAAATAATTTTCTAGTTTTATTTGCCAAAAAATTTAAGAAAAGATATTTCAATCTTGTGGTTTCAAATTAGCTTTATGTGATATATAAAAATGTTCTTTGATATTTTAGCCTTAACATATACCTTTTGGAAAGTTTAAATTAAAGTGTTGCCTAAAAATAAAATAGGTTTTTCTTTTTTTATTAGACTAAAAAGAATATAAGTAAATGTTTCTTTAACGGAATGAATATGTCATGCCCCGAGGCTACCCTATTGAAGGTAATACATGACCTAGGATCATGAGTGAAACCAAGATAACCCTGAAATAGTACATCATAAGCAAAATTGAACATATATATGAAGTAATGAACTAATGCGAAAGCTAAATCAATAATTATGAATAGTCGGATATACCCAAAACAGGGTTGAATATATGTAAAAATGAACAAAGAGTTTAGTGATACTGATAATCACCCAAGTGCTAAAAGTGAATCTAATACTATGTCTAAAAATCATTTAACTGACTAGAGGTAATGGACATTTCCCAAACTAACCCTAGAAAAACTAAATCTAAAATCAAAGACTAAATCTGAAAATATGTCTATTGTCCATAAATCATGAGGACTTACCACTGATATTGCTGAGTATGGATTGGGAACCAATCTATGTGTGATCCAAATTCTTAGGACCTAAATGTAAATTATGAAAAGATGTACCACAGAGTATGCGTATCCAAAGGTACTAAGCATGAAGGATATGATAGAAGTTAAACAAAACATATAACTTAAACGCATACTGAGAATTGATCATGATGGAAATACTAAAATATATACAGAAATGGACTAAACTGAATCCAATGACTAAATACAGAACATGCTAGGGCTAAATAATGCAATATAATTGAAAACATTGTCAAATGCATTAAAGTTTGACTGTGGGAGCTACATTTAACGAATATAAAACCATGTGCGCTAAATGTGGTTTCGATGTATACGTCTCATCAGAAGGACCCAATATACCATGCCAGGAGTATAAAGGCATGACTGACGTACTTAGTAAATCAGATGACCGGCTCAGGGGACTTATAATCTTACGAGGGCACGTAATCTAGTGTATAACAAAGGGGACTTATAATCTTATGGGGTCATGAAGTTTTGGGACAGTAAGAGTACGCACAATCCTAGTCCTCTCGGTGCTATGCCTACTACCAGCTAGAATATGTATATAATACAACATAACTAAAACACTAGATTAGCTTAAAATTCAGACATGCTAACAGAGAATTCATTATTTGTGTACTGACTATTACACATTCCAAATCTAAGGGATGAATATATTTTTTTAACCGACCTAGCATGTGTAATTCATGAATAAGAAAACCTTCATGCAAAGAACTAAGCAACAATTGGACATAAACAGGAAATCTGATTAGAAATACTCTACAATCTAAATCACAACAAATATTTAACGTTTTAGAACTCTAGGTCTAAGCAAGATATAGAAAATCAAAAACAAGACTGAATTTTGGCGATTTAGTGGATGAACGGAACCCACACCCACATGCTTGATCATAAATTTCATGGAGAAGTCTTTCGTTTTTGTGGCTGAAATTATTGAAAACCTGTTGCGTTGTTGGAAGGGTTTGGTCGAATCTTTGTCCTCTTTTGCTCTATATTTTGATGAAATAATTTTTTAATGAATCTCTTAGAGTAATTTATAACGAGAATAATAGGCTAAAACTAACAAAAACATAATAGTTTAGGGATTAAATGACGTAGTTTAGGTGTCCACTGCATTGGGGAAAAGAAAAAAAAGACCATCATTTTAAATTTGATGGGGCCATCAATGGGCCTAAGAGAGGGACTGTTGATCGACTGACGGGCCATCCTATCAGCATATTGTTAGACTGACAGAGAGTTGGAAACTGGGGTCAGAAACATGGACCTAGAACATGAACCGTAGTCCATCCTACAATTTGTAGGTAATGTCGTGGGTCTTGAGATCCTGCAAATTTCTTGGCCTGAACCATGGGCCCTCAACCACGGACAATCGTCTGAAAGATGGTTTATTGGTCAGGTCGTAGTCCTGAAATTTCTTGGGAAATGCTAAGGTTATCAACCACAGACAACACTTAAGGTCTGTGGTCCGTTTCACTAGCCGTGGCTAGCCTTCTTTACTGGTGCCAACAACTTTTGGAAGGTCTATCGTTTGGTCATTTTTAAATCTAGGGTATTACATTATATCCCCTTGGGAACATTCGTCTTCCAATGAATTCTAAACTACCTTCATATGGATGGAATAAACTTCAATCTCTACCACTAAGTATCGGAAACTTAAATCTAGCTAAACTGAGTTCAAAGAACATATATATGCTGAAATGCAACAACCACAGAAGGAACAAAATTCTAAGGCTGACTTTATGCAAAAGTAAAAGGAGGGATTATAGACGAACTATTACCTTAAGGTGAAATGGAGTCGGTAGGAAAAAGATGAATATACTTAGGTTTCATGTCTTCTTCTGCTTCCCAAGTATGTCCATCTACGGACTCACTCCTCCACAACACCTTATACGAAGCGACTTCTTTGTTTCTCAACCTACGAACCTGATAATGAAGAATCTAAACTGGATTCTCTTCATAAGTTATATTTTTCTTCAAAACGACATTTTGTAATGGTACTATGGATTCTGGATCACCCACACAATTCGTCAAGAAGGAATTGTAAAAGACTAGGTGAATCGCTGCTAGTTCTACTGACTACTATAACTAATAAACCACCTTACCTACATATCTAGGCTCACACTTTATTGCCAAATATCATCACCCCTTCATAGGTGACACCCTCACGAAAACCTAATCATCGATCTAAAACTCTAAGTCCCTTTCCTTACATCTGCATCGGATTTCTGACGACTCTCATCTTTCTTACGTCTATCTATGATGAACTTAAATTTTACTTAGACTAATAAATCAAATTGGTCCCAATCTAAGACGCTTCACCTACTCCTAACCAACAAATTGGAGATCTACATCTACGTTCATACAATGCCTCATAAGGGGCCATCTGAATACTTGAATGGTAGCTGCTACTGAAGGCAAACTCTATAAGAGGTAGGTGATCATCCAAACTATCCTTGGAATCGATAACTTAAGCTCTCATAATGTCTTCTAGGATATCATTAGTATGCTCTTCTGACCATTCACTTCTGGATGAAATGTTGTACAAAGACCTTTCTGAAATGATTTCCAGAAATGAGAGCTAAATTGCGGACCCATATCTAAGATGATAGACAAAGTAATATCACTTATGTAGAGTCTAACATCGTCCTCTGCTAAATCAGTGTCTTGACTATCATAAAGTGAGCAGACTTAGTAACACTGTCTACTATCACCCAAATGGAGCCATGTTACTTGCGAGTACAATTTTAACCTGTAATGAAGTCCATGGTTATCAATTCCCACTTCCATGTAGGAATGTTAAATCTTGAGTCATAAATCCTCATTTGTGATGTTGTGCCATAACCTGTTTACAATTAAGGCTCTTAGACACAAAATCTTCTATATCCCTCTTCATGGAAACCCATAAATGACCATATTAATGAAGCACACCATCGCCCCACTAGGAGAAAACATCCACTTTCTACTAATGAATTGCACCCTTCAAGTGAAGTAATATAGGATCACTATCTTCTTTTTCCTTAACCTCCAATGATGATTCAAATCTATTTTGAACAATCTCACCACCGTCTGCTATGCTGATAAGGAAAAATCCAAAGCGAGCAAGCTAGTGAACATCTTTTACTAATTCCTTCTTTTCTTTCTCAACATGGGCTACACTACCCATAGATACTGCTCCAAGAGCATCAACTACTTCATTGGCGTTACTTAGATTATAAATGACATTCATATCATAGTACTTGAGGAATTTAAGCCTTCTCCTCTAGCAAAGATTCAAAGATTTCTTGACGAACACATATTGGAGGCTTTTATGATCAATGAACAAATCTACATGAGTACTATACAAGTAATGTATCCAAATATTTAGGTAAAATACTTCTTCTGCAAGCTCAAGGTCATTAGTTGGGTAATTCTTCTCATCTACCTTAAGTTGTCTCGAAGCATATAGTGTATTTTTACCTTTCTTAATACACACACAACCGAGGCAGACCCTTGATGCATTACAATATATCACATAGCCATTTGATTCATAAGGTAGAGTCAAGATTAGGGTTGTAGTCAACATAGATTTCAGTTCAGAGAAGATCTTTTCACACTCATCTGACAACTGAAACATAATCTTTCTCTAAGTTAACTTAGTAAATGGGGAAGCTATCAATGAAAATATTTCAACAAATTTCTTGAAGTACCCAAACAAACACAAGAAACTTTTGATATTTATTGGAGACGTATGTCTGGGCCATTATTTCAGTTCCTCAATTTTCTGAAAATCCACTCGGACCCCTTCGCTAGATTCCACATGACCAAGGAAACCAACTGATTTTAACCACAACTTAGATTTTCTAAACTTAGTTTAATGCTCCTTCTCATTCCTAGAGGATGTCATCAATAAGGACAATAACAAACAAGTCCAGATACTTTTTGAACACTCTGTTTATTAAATCCATAAAAGTATCAGTAGATTTTATTAGTCTAAATGACATATCTACAAATTCATAATGACTAAAACCGATAATTGAAGGCTATTTTTTGGATGTTACTATCTCTGACTCGTGACTAAATATAAACAAATTGGAGGTCTATCTTCGAAAAATAACTAGCATCATAAAGTTGTCATTCAAATCATAAATTCTGGGGATAGGGTACTTATTCTTAATTGTGAGTTTGTTCAATGATAGTCAATGCACATTCTGAAAGGACCATCTTTCTGTTTCACAAACAACTTGGAGCACCCGATGGAGAGATATTATATTTGATAAAGCCTTTATCTTGAAGTTCTTTCAATTGTTCTTTCAATTATATACGCTTGGATTGAGCCATTTTCTAGGGAGAAATCGAAATAAGATCGGTATCTGGAAGGAGATCTATTCCAAAGTCTATTTTTCTTTTAGGAGAAACTCTTGGAAGATCTTCTCAAAACACTTATGGAGACTCATTTATTGCTACGAGTGACTCAAGAATTTGGGTTTTGGAGTTTAAACATTAACCTAAACAGGATGATAAATATACCCTCTGGAAATAATTTTTTTGGACTGAAGGTAAGGGATGAATTGACCCATAGATACTAAGCTACTACCCTTCCATTCTAAGACTGACTCATTTGGAAACGGAAACCGCACAGTCCTAGTTCAACAATCGGCTGATGAAATACAGGAATGTAACCAATGCATGCCTAGAATTATATCAAAATAACCCATTTCTAACTCTACATGGTCTGTTGAGGTGACGTTCTTAGAGACTGTGATTGGGAAATTCTTGTGTACCGATCTATCTATAACTGGGTTCACCAAGTGGAGTACAAAATGACAAGGGTTCTGAAAGAGTTTCAGGACTAACACTGTTGTTTACTTTTTAATTGGGAGTTACGAATGAAAGAGTAGTATTGATCTAAATATTCATAAACATATAAAGGAAAGACTCGTAATATATCAACGACTACATCAGGATAATTTTCCTTGTCCTAGAGAGCCTACAAAGGGTAAAACTTGTTCTGGCGCTGACTGGCACTTGTACCATATGAAGCACCCTGTTGAGTAAGGTGACCTGCTGGGCTGCTTGAGCTATCGACTAAGCCTTAGTATTTTTACGTCCTTGTCTCTACCTTGAAGAAGAAAAATCTATAAACCTATGACTAGGCTGACCTCACCTAAAGAATCCTTCCCTGCATGCAACACACTCGTCCCAATGGTTCTTACCATACTTAGGACAAATGGGGTGTCACGACCGAAATATAGATCCCAGACGAGACCGGCGTCGTTGACCTCTCAGAGGTCGCAGACAAGCGTACATACGTAACCTTTACTTTATCTAGCTAATTTTTGCGGAAATTTTGAACTTTTTGGTTATTTAAAATTCATATAAGTCATTCTACTTAAACTCATAAATATTCACAATCAACCATCTAACACTAAGATCATCAAATGAATGAAATAGTTCATAGCTGCATTAAATGTGTACTTGCCAAAACGACTCAAATACAACATCTGAAATGAAGTGGGTAATGAAACACTAGTGGAGCATGCTCCACTAGCTAAGTACTACATCAAAGCTAGATAATAAAACTATACAACCTCGAAAGCATGAGGTTCTACCTAGTCCGGATGAAATCTCCACGTCCGGATAGCTGTAACGTTGTACTGTACGATCTAATATCCACCTGTATCTGCATCTAAAAATAGATAATTGTATGGAATTAGTACACATTGTAACTAAGAATGGGTATATGCAAGCACACAATGATGAGAAAGAATAGCTCTTTCATAACAACATATTTTATGGAAAATCAAGTCAGTGGACTTGCCAAATTTGGATTAGGAAAGTCAATGGACCTGCCAAATTTGAATTTGGAAAGTCATTCCATGAGTATAACATGCATCATCAAACTTATCTTTTTGCAAACAGCACATAACATATTTCACATATCATATCACGTAATTCTTATCATTCTTTCGTATGCCATGAGACCTTGGAATCATGGACTTGACGTTAGGACTTTCCAAAATGAGTGATCAACATATCGGACCTGAACTAGGGAGCCTTCTTTAGCAAACGCAGAGTCTGCTTCATTCATTCATACGTACTTCATTTTTCATTCTTTCATATACTAGTGCAATCACCAGTCATACCTAGGATGTAGTTTAAGACTCTCATCGGGTTTGCTGTGTAATGACAAAGAATAACCTAGCGTCATTACTTAAGTCTAGCTCACCTCTTGATTATCCTATCCTTACACATTTGGTATCATTCATTTCATTATGTGCATCATTTGAGGATGACCTCATTCGTTCATTGGGATCTTTAACTTTAACCGACATAGATCATGTGAGCATCATGAAAGCCAGTGTCTCCCCCACAACGAAAAGAGGTGGAATCACCGGCCAAAGCGGCCCAAGACATGCTAGCATACATGGGAATTGAACCCCGCTAGATCCCTATATTGGCAGTATAGGTTCGAAGACTAGGAGATATAAGGAGACCCATACCTGGTATGCCAGACAATCTCATCTCATGAGAGTTACGTGAACCTCTGCCCTTCCCAAAAGAAGGCATCACCGCTCATAGCTAGTCTATCGGTGCTCAATATAAAGTTCCATTGCATTCAACTCATACATCATGGAAGTTGGCTTCTAGTATGAGGACATCATAGCTCAATAGATGATTTCTCATCTCATCATTAGTGTTAAGTGTGTTAATCTCAATACTTTCATTAGAGTGTTCATAGAGACTTGTCTCTTCATTAAGTTTACACTCTCATAGGTGAGTACGTTTTCGTAACATTTACTTAGGCTCATTTGAGATTGCTCTCATATTTTACATTAGCCTTATATTATGTTGTCACCACATTCATTAACATTACTAAGTTTGCTCTTCATAGTTACTCACCCTTTTTAACGTGAATGTTCATTTAATCATATGCCAATGCACTTGTACATTTAGTGTATCTTACACTCATACTTAACCCTTCTAGGGTTTCTTCATTTCATTACATACATCTTAGGCTCACCTATTTTTAGTCGTATGCTAGACTTATGGGTCTATACATACAAGTCATGATGCTTCATTCATAGTTTATTAACTGACTCATAGCTTTGTAAGATTATGTATTACAAGACTTATGTATCTTGTATGTAGGATAAGATTTCGATTTTGATATATGTAGGTGACATTATTCCTAAACATTTAATTCATGTATGATTTATGTATCAATACGGAAATTTGGGGCAAGGGAACCCAAATTGGAATCCCTTGGACAACACTTACATTTTTCCTTGATTTTATTTTTAGTCCTCTTGACGTTGGGACCCTATATCGAAACCCAACATCAACATTTCTTTTTAGTTCCTTTTTCTAGAACTTCTCTCCTTTTGGCTGAGGGGTTGTGGGTTCGAACCCCCACAACCCCCTTTTTTATTTTCCTATCTATTTTCCTTGTACATTTCGGCTTAACGAGGAGGTTGTGGGATCAAACCCCACAACCTCTCTTTATTTTTTTTTATTTCACATGGGACTTAGAGGTGTGTGTTCGAACCCCCTCAGCCTCCTTATTTTTATTTTCATATAAAAGTTAACTACTTAAGCGTTTGCAGTGAGGTTGTGGGATCGAGCCCCCACAACCTCACTTTATTTTCTTTTTAATTTCTCCCTTTGTCTCCTCCTTCAGCCAAGAGCTGGTGGGTCCGAACCCCACTCCTCCCATTATTTTTATTAATTTAAAATTTTCCTCTTACTCTCTTGTTTGGCCGAGAGGTTGTGGGTTCGAATCCCGCACCTCTCATTTTTTGTCCAGCTTTCATGTCGTGAGTTCTTGGGTTGAATCTCCACTGACCTCACATGATTTAAATATATTTTTAAACCTCCCAACCTCAAGTATTGTGGCCGAAAATTCCATCACTAAGTTCTGGAAATTTTATTAAATTTTCTAGCCTTTATTTAACAACATTCATACGTTCGTTTTGAGGTACTTTCACAATTCGTTTAACACATTCTTAGGTGTAGATTCATTATTGTTTTAGCTTAGATTTTTCTAATTAAGATTAGCCACCTTACACTTCATTTACACCACAATTTACACACCTTATGCACAATAATTCCAATCATCAAACAAGTCATTTTAAGACTTCAAATGGAGAACAACAACAAACATTTTACACATTGCACCACATTATTTTTGGTTGACATCATTGAACATGCTTACTATTTCCAAACATAAAATCATAAGGAACATCATACTTCACACTTAGATACCAGCAACCATACCAACAACATGATTTCTAAACTAATTTAGATTGAAATCGGAAGAAGACTAGGGACAAGGAGTTCAATAATAAAGGGGACAACCCTAGTTTCATACGTTCAATTTTGTAGAAAGAAATTTCTCTTGGAGAAAGGATTCCAAGAGAGAAAACCCATCCCTGTTCTCGGTGTTGTTCAACACTCAAATCTGCTGCCAGAATCACCACCAACCCAACGTCCAACACAAAAACTCCCACCTTACCTGTCGAGAAGATGATGCAAAGTTTTCGTTTCTTAAGTTAGCTTGCTTGCTTGTATATTTTTTTTATAAGTTCTTTGAGTGTAGAGAACTTTTGATTCTTTTCTAATTATTTTATCTTCTGTTTTTGCAGCCAAGAAAAACAGTTTGGACGAGAGAGAGAGAGAGATTTAGCCGTGAGAGAGAGAGTTTGTGTGAGATAGTGCCTCTTCAAACAAGGATAGTTGGCAAGACTTAGTCAATTTAAAAAAACATTAATTAGAAAATAAATAAATAATAATTAATAATAAAATATGATATTCATTTTTAAATCAGCCATTAATTATTAATTTTTTAAATTAATTCACCAATAAAAAAATCACATTAAATCATTGCTCCCACTTAGGTTTGAACCTGGTTGGAGCTAGACTTCATTTCAAGGTCTCAATTTCGGCCATCTCTCCCCAAATTTCCCCTCCACTTTATTAATTAAATAATCAATTACATATTAAGAGTAATTACAATACTGCACTTAGCCAGGAAAAAGACCAATTTACCCCTAGACCCTTCAAACATAAGATATCTCCTTTTTAAGTCCGGTAAAGACTCCTTCGAGTAAATCTTCCTATTAGAGAGCCCTGTATGGTTGGACCCAACCTTTCCAAGCTCAACTAATTCCAAGTTAGTTTGCTTGGCTGTAGTAAGGGTTCCGACTTCTGGTTCTACGCGCATTAGTCCGTGTGAACCCTAGTCTAATCATAGGCATTCTTGACACATTAAGCATTTCTTATCTTATTAATTTTTAGGGTTGTTACATGGGGTAGGTCATGTAGCTTATTTACTCCCATGATATATACTTTTTGTATCTTGCCAAAACCTTGGAAACGGAGCACTAGTTGGTTAAGGTATTAGGGCTCATGATCTATACTGAAACTTTGAGCAATTTCGACCACTTGATTTTTGCTACGAGTATTCATAGTTCCATAGTCTAGTTTTCTTGTTGTCCTTAACCATTTCCCTAATCTTATCTCCCTTATTTTTCTTAACATGACTCATAAGCCTAGAGATATGAATATTCCTCTAGAAACATAGAATTCATGAACTCTATCTTTACTGTATACCCCAAAATAGAAACTTACACATTTATGCCCAGGGATCGGCAACCAATGTGGAGCATACTTTGATAGCTCGGTAAACTTAAGTCCATACACTTTTACTGACATGGTACCTTGCCTCAAATTCATAAACTCCTGAGACATAACCTCCCTCAATCTCTCGGGAAGAATTTGTTACGAAAAGCTCCAGTAAAACACTCCCAAGTCATAGGATGTGCATGCTTGACCTTGTTTTCCTTCAACTACGTGAATCATATGTGAACGACATCCTTAAGCTAGTGGGATGCCAACTCTACCCTATCATTACCATTCACTTTCAAAACTTCAAAGATTTTCTTAACCTAATAAATGAAGTTCTGGGGTCCTCACAAAAAAGAGAACCTAGAAACTCGGGCAGATTCATCCTTACAAAATATTGGAACCTACCTTCCACTGATCGACCATTACTATTACTAGGAACTAAAACCTACTGATTATTTTTACTAGTCATTCTCTAAGACAAAAACTTAATCACATTCTGAAACTCTCATAACCTTATAGTTTGCAACTGGAGAATCTACATTAGTGTCACGGCCCAAGGATACTCCCTAGACGTAAAAGTTAGATAGGACCTCGAAAGGGACCACGTAAGCCACTTAATATATCCTATCATCAAGTATTATAAAAATAAGAGTAAAAATGCATTTAAATTTAAAAACAATTATAAACTAATGTTGAAGCATAGACTCGTCTCAATTATCTATCTATTACAATAGTTCAAATGAAAATGGCGTAGCCCATAGAAAAGAGTTCCAAAATGAAATACTAGAAATTAAACCCAAAGTAAATCTCAAGTCCTCGAATCATGCATACTCACCATAAGCAAGGAGAATAGTCATATCCAATCTTGAACTAGTTGATAACCACCTTAGAAATTGGACCCTACACATTGGGAATGCTATAGAGGATATGGGTTGGTACAAAAATGCACTAGGTATGATTGTCATGCATAAAATCCTTTAAGACATGCTAAAAAGGATATTTTAGTATAATGCATGTCATTTACGTGTTTAAAGAATAGTTTTGAAGATAATGAAAAGGCATATGTCATTAGCAGAAACAACTCATATATCATCACATCATAATAGAAATATACCATAAATACCCTCAAAGCATATTTGTGCAACACATGAATAAGATCTCACAATCCCACCCATACTAAGTAAATCTTCTTGAGCAACTATAGTTCATATGTCATAGTTTTTTCCAAACTATCATAAAGGAAGATTATCCTTAACAAAAATAGACCATGTGATCCTACCATGAAATCTAGTGTCTACCCCACACGGAAAAAGGCTTGTCCTACCTACCTATGGTAGAACCATACTCTTAGATTATGTGGATCCACTAGGTAAAGACCTATTTGGTCACATAGTTATGAGATAGGGAGATTGATACTAGAAACCCGAACTCAATTAATGTATAAGGTACTCATCTCATGATATACAAACCATGGGAACCCGGACTAAACTAAGGTAGAAGGAACCCATTCGCAATGCTAGACTCAACTAGTGTAAAATATTTCATCTCATATGCATATACACTCGTCTCTAAGCATTAATTCCCATAGATTGCATGTTATGTCTTGAATGATGTGCATATTCATGGTAGAGTGTCTTGACATTACTCAATCTAACATAATACATACTATAGCTCATAGATTAAATAGGTGAGACTAGTTTTCCGACTCACTGCATGTGACAATTACTTTTCACATCTTAACGTATTCAATCAAAAGTGTGTACATGAGAACAATCATCCAATCAACACAACAATTAAATAATAATCATATTCACTTTAATCTCAAAGAGATCAACATATATGTACATAGACCTCATAAGCATGCACAATTCTCGTGATTTTCGCTTCACGGACCATAGATCACATTTAACTAACGTATCAATTAGAATCAATACATTATACATGAATGATACCATTATTAAATTTCATCAATTAGTATAATCATAATCTCATAAAACTTTTATTTCTATAATTCACCCACATCACAAGGTCACAAATTGGGAATCTGGGGTGTCATGGATTCTTGGAAGATATCATCACAAAACTATAATAAACCATCAATTCAATCATAATATCAAGTAATTAAATCAATAGAATCATTTTTTGAAAGGAACTCATTACTTGGAGTTAAATCCTTACTTTTGAGGAATTTATTACTTTTGAAATTGAGTTAGGAGATACTCCATAGATGAATGACTACCATACTTTAGTTATGATTCTCCTAAGAAACTTAGTGAAACAACCTTGTTTATTAAAGCCCTAGATTCAACTTTCCTCTTATTCTTCATTGAGTCTAGAGAGTGAAATTTGGGAAAGAAGATGAATTTGAAGAAATTATTTTTGTGTTTCGGAATTATGACTTCACGTGGGTGAATTTCACTAAAAATAACTTATATCGTTCCCCTAAACTCAAAAAAAACACTCCACTTCAAGTGGAGTTAAAAACGAAATCCTCAAAATAACGCTCATTTAAATTGAGGTTATCACCTTCAACAAGAGGCTCCATGAGTCGTGGTCATGATGATGAGCCATGGTCCCCTTTGTGGACTTGAGGCATTGGCCTAGGCAATTTGTGCCTTTATCTCACACGCCCAAGTCAACCTCACTAAGGGCTCCATGAGTCGTGGTCCGTCTCGTAGACCATGAGGTAGCTAGGGCGAGCCACCCTCAATGTCCATCAAACTAAGGTAAGTCCAAGACCACTCCCACGAGCTGTCTAAGTTTTCACAAGCAGTGAAGTGGCTCTTGGGGAGGGGTCACTATTGAGGCTAGCTAAGGAGGCTACTTCCTCCACTTGCCCGAGTGGCACCATGACTAGGGGTGTCCACTATGGTTAATGAAGACCCTCTTGGTATTGGTGGGCAGTGCTTGGCCAAAATGGACGGACTTGGCCCCTTCCCATTTGCATTGAACCTTAACCTTTTCCCTTGATGTTAACTCTCAAATTTTGGTTCGAGTTTAGCATTCTAGTTTCTGAGATATTACAATTAACGGTGTGTGCATTAGCTTTCCTTTGGTAAGATCTACGAGGAGGCATGATCGAAACACATAATGACGAATTAGAAACAAGAAGTTGGATCATACCTCACACACGATAAGAGTAGCATAGAAAGTGAAGTTTTTCCTAAAACACTTCGCAACCTCTCTAATGTTAGATGTGCTACACTTCATAACCCATAAAAAGACTCTACTTACTGCGTCTTTCAGACATCCTAAGACTCTTACACCTAATTCTCTCATACAAGCTTTGTCACGCCCCAAGGGTACCCCCTTGGAAACACGGAACTTAAGATTATGAGTGACCCCAAGCTGAATCGTTGTGAGTCATGAGTTCCTTGAAATTTCTGGGGCCCTAACCACGGGCACTCAAATACGGATCGTGCCTTTACCAACGTTCTATTTGTCAGGTCGTGGTCCTGGATTTTACTGTGAAGATACATGCAAATTTAAAACATAAATTTAAGAAAAATTCATAAACAAAGTATATGCAAACCTCAAATTGGGAAATGAATGATATGATAATTAGCTGGAAAATTTTATCAAATCGTGAAACAATTCAAAGCCATGCAAAATGGAATTTAAAAAAATTATCTATATAAACACATGAAGAAACATCATTGTGACAGTTCAAATGTATAAAATATGTGAATAATGCTGATCGAAGAGGAAGATAACGAAGTGAGAGGAGGGGATGACAGAAAAATTAGAGGAAGCCCCTCTATTTATTTTAAACTAAAGGTTGTTTGAACGAATGTTTTTTGTGTCATATATGAAAAGTCATGACCTTTTAGAGAAGTCACAACCCTTTGGAAAAGTCACAACTTATTGAAAAAGGTGAAAACTCTTTGAAAAAGTCACAACTAATTTAAAATTCACAACCCTTCGAAAAAAGTCACGAGTTATTAAAAAAGTCATAACTAATCAAAAAAGGCACAACAAAAATTAGGGATATTATAGTAATATAAAATTCAAGTTAGGAGTTCATGCTTTTGTTTTTTGTGTCTTATCTGAAAATTCATGACCTTTTGAAGAAGTCACAACCCTTTGAAAAAGTCACAAATCTTTGGAAAAGTCACAACTAATCGAAATCACAACCCCTTGAAAAAAGTCATGAGTTACCGAAAAAGTCATAACACATCGAAAAAGGAACAACTATGTTAAGGATATTAAAGTAATTTAACATTTAAGTTAGGAGTTCATATTTTTAAGGCAATATAGATAGAAACATTTAAGGATAAATTGTTATGTTTGAAAATGTTAATATGGTTTAAATAATGTTAAACATTGGCTTGAAGTACCTTAAGAAGTTGAGCTGAAATAGAAGGAAATCTGTTGATTAAGGATAACAATTTGTTTCTTATACTTGAGTCTTGTAAAAATTATGCCAATTGAAAATTAATTCAACCTCGTTAAATACATATTAAGGACTTTTTTCCTGATATGTTGTTAAGGGTCCATGTTCATAGTGATTGTATTTTAATTTGGAAGGTAATGGGATATTCATTAGAACCTAATTCGTTTATACATCCAAATATTTTACATTTTATGTCTAATAAATATTTGAATTTCACTTAATAAGTATTTACGAAATTGGATTTATATAAGATTGAATGGGAATAAAAGTTTGAGCAATAAAATGGGAATGCCCGTTTAGAATCTATGTCTAAGCAAAATTTTGATGTATAAGGACTTATCTCGTGGTTTTTGCCTATTATCTTTATTATCCAAATAAACCATTCGGTACATTCTTAAATTTTGAAGGACATATCAACTCTGAAGGAAAATTTTTGAAGAATACCAAGCATTTCAACAATATTAAATGTTATAGCTATCGTTTAGGGAAATTTTAATTTGCCGTTGTAGTTTCGCCCGGTCTTGCTATTCGCCTAATTTGTATAAATCTAGAAATTATATAATTCATTTTTTGATTATATAAGATCAAAATTTTGTACATGTTTATCCTAGATATTCTACATAATTTATAAGAAAATGATAATAAACTACCCTTCTTGTGTATTGGCAAACAATATATACAAATGAGTTCTAAAATATTCCTAAATGTATACAAACAGAACTTGTATATACTTACACTATTAGTATATTTGAAAGAAATATATACAATCATGTTGAAAGATACAAATGACAACCTCCATAGTTGTAATGACCCAAAATGAATATGATGACAGTTGTCTACCCCACCAAGGCAAGTCAACCTCAAAGAAAAAAAACATAAAATAAATGCAAAAAGATAAAGTAAGAACAAGAAAAATTCTTAAAACTTATTAATTCTAAACAATACTAAAAATCAGTATGTCATGCGTGAAACCACTGATATATGTACATAATATGAAAGATAAATACAAGTCTCAAATGTATTTTAATCTAACATGGAATAAAGCAGAACTAAGGAAAAAGAGGGTCCATCAAGATGACAAGCAACTAACAGTCAAATCCTTCAACGAGCCTCAAAGTTAGGAGAAGAACATAACACGAGTCAGGACTCTAAACCTACACAAATGTAGAATCAAGGAATGAGTCTTACCTATACGTTACCTAACGAGTATCCTATGAAACTGGGAAATCTAGCAAAATCGAATACTCCTTTCATCCTAACCGAACCTTAACAAACTACAACCTGCACAAAAATATGCAAATCCTAATAGTTCTATGATAAACATGTCAAAAGACTAAAAGATCATAGACCAGAAGACGTATTTCAACATACAACAACTATCATATAAGATATTCTCAAGTACAAAGCATATGAATCACAAATATTAAGATATTCAATTCAATTATCAAATAAACTAATCTGACACATCAATTAGCTCAATTACATGCATCAAATAAGTCAAATATATGCATTAAGTATTTTCACGCCCCGAGCCAGAACCCTAAGCAGGACTGGTACTCAAGAACCATTGTTCGCCCAAGTGAACCCTTGTGCTGGCTTACTACTCGGAGGAAAACTTTACTCAAAAAACATAAGTACATGAAATAAACTAGAATGTTATAAAAGAAACATTCAATTGGACAATAAGGGAACTTAAGTCCTATAAAAAAACAACTGAAATATCAAGACATATGAACTAATAACTATATGTCTATGAAGTCTCTAATACTATCAGCGATGTCGAAAAAAGACCGCCGATAATCCTAAAAACTAAGTGATAAAGAAAAAATTGAGGGATCCTCCAGAAAGCAAGGAGACTAACCAAAGGACTTCAAAATGATCAACTGGATCAACGAAGAAGTGCATGTTGATCTTGATTACATGTATCTGCATAATGAAATGATGTTGGACAAATGGTGTTAATCTATTGACTGTAGGACAGGTGAGGAAAATCTAAACAAGACGTAATCTTAAATGTTGAACTGAAGAAACTTATCTTTTCTCAACTCAACTTCAGTCATTTCACTATAAAGTATTCATAGAGATGCACTATAAAGAAAATCTTGAAAACATGTAGAAAACAACTCACAATATTGAAAAACACAAACTAACTCAATTTGTGTATGCAAATACAAGTTACCCTATGTATATAAGAAAACAAAAAGTCTCTATGGGAGTTTATGTAGCCGACAACCATCACTATGAGCTATGTTATGATATAACGTCTTGCCACATATTCCTAGGGTCGTCCTATACCTTGTTGGGGGTATAGAACCTAAGTACTAAGTGGATCCAATAGTCTATGCTAAAAGCATTAAGGAAAAATCTAAAAGTATTACCCTTCTGTACCCATGTTAGGTACATAGTTTATGAAGATTTTGAATTATCTAAACACAACTCATCCCCAAATCGATACTCAGTAATACTCCAAAAATGTAAGTACCCATATGTTTAAAAACATAACTCATTCTGTTGTTTGAAATAATTACTCAAAAACTAGCTCAAAATCTCTTTTGAAATCGGTGTTTCTTCTCTTATTTAAATATAAAAACATTTACTATTTTTGAAATATTTATTTCCCATAAAATATTTTGAAGAA
Source organism: Solanum pennellii (assembly GCF_001406875.1). NCBI lineage: Eukaryota > Viridiplantae > Streptophyta > Magnoliopsida > Solanales > Solanaceae > Solanum > Solanum pennellii. The sequence goes on along the minus strand of NC_028645.1, from coordinate 12,658,060 downwards.
AAGAAACTTCACTCTTACTCTTACTCTTGCTCAACTCAATACTGAAGTCTTAAAACATGTTTTCAAACAATTGTAAAACACTTTTTAAATGACGCGAAAAACTCTCAAGACTTGACTATAAAGTATACCTTGAATTTCATTTATGAATTTAATGTTATGATTTGTGATAGGAAGGATATCGTGATGCTCAAGAGTGTTTTATTAAGAAAATCTTTAGAAACGGTAAAAAACACTGTCTAGGAGAAAGTATGATACACAAAAAATGCATTTTAAGATTTGGTCGAAAAATAATTTTTTATACGGTGAGGTCCGTAATATCTCAGCCATGCTAAGAAGAAAAGCTTACTTTGAAGGAATAGATTCGCGTCCCTAGTACTTATTTTTCTATCCGACTTTTTCTTCCTCGTTTTCTAAATCTAATGAATTTGGATTAAATTCTTTTTCTCAATTTCTTTTAGATTAAAATACCCAACACATAGAAAGAAGAACATACTAAAAACAAATTTAAAATCAGCATGATTTCCTCACGAACTCAACAATAACATTCTAACTCAAGAATGAAAGAAAATTTCAAGAACATATTTCAAGATCATCAAACTTTCAACTCTATACAACACCTTGACTTTTTTAAGTATCAACCCTTTGCGAACGATCTTCAATTAAACAAGAGATCTCCAAGAACACCTTGACTTTTCTCCTTTTCTCCTCTTCTAGAACAATTCTCTTACCCTAGGCATTAATTTAGATTGTGTAACCTGAACAAAATCATTTTAGACCCCTATGAATTACTAAAAAGGAATAAATTTGATACGTTAAGGATAAGACATCTCCCTCATACAAGCTCCAAATATAGCAAACTCGGTGGAGTTAGATAGATGATTCAGAGAAATTCCATTTGCTACCATGTATCCAACCTAACTCATTCTATACTAAGACTTATGGAAATTTAAAGTTGACCCAAAACTCATACTTGGAATATCTTGCCAAAATTTTTAATATTTGTTATTTTCAAATTTGTTTCTATTTATTTTTAGCTCTTTCATATAGCAAGGTGTTACAATATCTCTTTCGGGAACATTTGTCCTCGAATGAGATTATTCTAGCTTGACAAAGAGTGTTACATCTAACATTAAGCTCAACCACCTAACAAGAAAATTCAACACATTTAGTGTTTCAAGTAAAGAGTACTACCTTGATATTGAATTTCTCCGAACTCAAAGAGATGTGGGTATCTCTTCTTACAATAGATAACCTGTTCAAGGCATCAACAACAACATTAGCCTTACCTGGGTGATAAAGAATACTCATATCATAATCCTTGAGTAACTCCAACAATCTCCTCTATCTAATATTAAGATTATTCATACTATAAACATTCTAAAGACTCTTGTGATCGGTGAACACATCCACATAAACACCGTAAAGATAATGACGCTAGATATTTAAAGCAAACACTACGGTAGCCAACACTTGATCCTTGTTTGAATAGTTTTTTAATTAGCCTTAATTTGTTTGGATGCATAGGTTATAAACCTTGCCATTCTGCATCAATACACAACCAAGTCAAACTCTGTAAGTATCACAATACACCACAATACCTTGTGTACCTTCTGATGATGTAAATGTTGGGCACTAGTCAACCTAGTTTTCAATTCTTAAATCCTTTTCTCGTAAGCTTAGGACCATTAAAACGTCGTTGTTTTCTGAGTCAACTTAGTCAAAGGAGATGAAATAGATGACAACCCATGGACGAACCGTCTATAATATCCAACCATCCCAAGAAACTCCTTATATTAGTTGGAGATGTGTGTGTAGGTCAATTATGTACTGCCTATATTTTTGTAGTACCAACTTTAATTCCATCACTGGAAGTAATGTGGTCTAAGAATGCTACACTCTCAAGACAAAAATCACATTTAGAGAACATAGAATACAACTATCTATCCTTTAGAGTTTGGAGAACAACTCTGAGATGGCTAGCATCATATATTCCAAATTTTTCAAATAGATTAGAACGCCATAAATTAATATAATAACAAAGATATTTAAATAAGTCTTGAATACTACATTCCTAAGGTCTATGGACGTTTCATAAACATTATTTAAACAAAATGACGTGACCAAAAACTCATAATGACCATAACGGATCCTTCAAGATATCTTAGGGATGTCACTTTCTCTTAATATAAAATGATGATTGAAATATCTGAGGTCTAGCTTAGAAAAATAAATTGAACCCTAAAGTTGGTCGAAAAGAGTATCAATTCTTGAGAGAGAATACTTATTCTTAATGGTAACCTTGTTCAATTGATCTATACACGTTCTAAGGGAACCAACTGTCTTTCTTCCTCACATATAAGATGAAGCGCCTCAACGTGAGACACATGGTCTAATAAAACCTTTCTCAAGGAGATCTTTCAACTGCTCTTTTAAATCATTCAATTTTGCTGGTGGCATTCTATATTGTCGTATAGAGATATGATGAGTCTCGGGAAGACGCTCTATTCCGAAGTCTATTTCTCTCTCAAGAGGGATGCAAGAAAGATTATTTGGACACTCTTTTACTACTGATACTGACTAAATAGAAGATTTCCCAACAATAAAGTCACTAACTTTGACTAAGTGAAATAGACACTCCTTCGAAACCAACTTTCTCTCCTTAAGGTACGAAATGAAATGACCCTTAGGAATTATTGAATTACTACTCCACTGTATAATTGGCTCATTATGTAAATGGAACTTAATAACTTTAGTTCTACAATAGACTGTGGCATAACATGAATGAAGTCAGTTCATACCTAGAATGACATCAAAATCTACCTTGTCTAAATCATCCATAGTACTCCTGTAATTAATGGAAACGGTGAAATCACAATAGACACTCTAAGCTAGAATAGACTCACTAGCATGTGTAGAAACCACTATATGGCTTAAGAAATTTCTGATGAAGAAAATCAATAATCATCGCATATAAGGAACCAAAAAAGACCGACTCGCTCCTGGATCTACTAAAGCATAAGTATCCAAATTAAAGACATTGATCATACTAGTGACAATATCTAGAGAATCCTCCTACTCTTGGCAATTAGTGATAGCATAAAGCCGGTTTGTTCCTCCACCTTCCCCTGAAGTAGCTCCTCTAGATGCAGCTTTTTCTGGTAGAGCACCTAAAGAATATTTGGCTCTATTTCCCCTAATTACAATTACCTTGTATGTTCTTAGGTCATACATTCATAAAATTATTGTTTTGAGTATTCTTGAAGAAACCAGTGAAGCCATCACGAAACACTCCTGAGTGAGTCCTACCACTCTTAGCACATGTAGGAGTCTTGTTACCTCCTTGTGACACACTACTTTGAGAGTGCACAGGTCTAGCTCTGAATTTTTGTGAATTTAGATTGTGGAATTCACCTCTGTTCCTTGGTGCAGCTGCACTAGCATATGATGGAGCAGGTCCCTTATGTTTCTATTGGAAAGATGACCGGTCGACATTACTCTTTTCCTTACTAGATTCATTCCTTTATGTCATATCCTTCTTATTTCTAAACTATTTTTTATCCCTTAGTTTGTCCTCCTCTACCTATTACACATCGATAATCAGCCTTGTTATGTTCATATGTCCTATCAACAGTGTTGCCTTGCCATCCTTACTTGACAGATGAGACAACCCAACAACAAACAAACTCATCATGCTTCTCGTGTCAACAACCATCTCTGGAGTACAACGCGAAGTTGGGTGAACTTAAGATTGTACTCATGAAAACTCATAGAGTCCTACTTAAGGTTGAGGAATTCTCATACCTTCGCCTCTCTCAGTTCACGGGGAATGAAATGATCCAAGAAGACCTCCTCAAACATATCTCACATGTGGTGCACCTTCAGCACTATTCTTTTTCCATTTATTGAACCAGATTCAAGCGACACATTTCAATTGGTATGCAACTAGTTCCACCCTCTCAAAATGAGCGGTGTGCATAATCACAAAAACCTTCTGAAGCTCTTCCACAAAGTTTTTTTGATTCTCTGTGACACTTGAACTAGTGAAATTTTGAGGATTCATGCTTAAAAACTCATGGATCCTAGAAGTATCAGCCATATCCTACCGTTCTCGATTTGTCAAACATGATTGGTCATATCTTGACACAAGATCGGGACATCTTCACGAAATTCAACAATTGTCACCTCCACTTAGAGTTCTGCTTGTTCCTTGACATTTTCCCAAGATGAATGACCTCTAGCAGCTCCTTGTGCAGGCATGATATGAAATATCCGTGTAAGAATGAATTAGAAGAAACTTTTTAAATCTAAACTCTATCACACTAAATATTTATAAAGGAAGTGAGATGGTTCCTATATATTTCAACCTCATAATTATAGATGTAACACACATTACATCGATAACAAAGAATCTACAAATACGGCGTTAACCACTCCATAGGACTCATGAACTCTATTTCTAATATCAAGTTTCTTACATTCTCAGTGTATACCCTGGGATGGACTAGCACTCGAGAAGTATTATTGGACCCAAGAGAACTCATTGGCTTACTTACTACTCTGCTGAAGACTTAACTCAACAAAGATAAATTCATAAAATAAACAAGAATGTTATAAAAGAAATATTCAATTGGACAATAAGGAAACTCAAGTCGTATAATCAAAATAACTTAAATATAAAGACTAATGATATAATTACTATTTATTTATGAAGACTCTAATAGTATGTGGATGTCGGGAAAGAACCCTTCTCATTCTAACACCCGAAATGATAAAACAATAATAAAGGAATCTTCCTTAAAGCAAGGAAGATCACCAAATTACTCTAAAATGGTCAACCGAGTCAACAAAGCGCTAGATGGTGATCCTCATTACGTGAATCTGAATGGTGAAACAATCTAGGACAATGGCGTCAGTACATTTAATTTAGGAGCAATTGAGGGAAAGTATAAACAAGACATAAGCTTGAAGGTGGAGCTAAAGAAACTTACCTAGTCTCAACCAAACTTTACTCATTTCAATGTAAAGCATTAATAAAGATGTAGTATGAATATAACCATTAAAACATGTAGATAACAACTCGGTATATTTATAAAAAAGACACAATAATCAATTTATATGTGAAAATACAAGTAACTTTGTGTGTATAAGAATACAAAATATCTTCGTGGGAGTTTTTCTAATAAACAACCATAACTATGAGTTATGTGATGATACAACGTTTGACCTCACGCTGTTAGGTTCGTCCTATACCTTGTCGGGGGTATAGAACCTAACTACTAAGTGGATCTAGTGTATACTAAAATCTTATGGAATCATCTAAAAAGTATAACCCTTCTCTACCCATGTTTGATACACGGGGTATGAAGACTTTGAATTATCTGAAGTAAACTTGTCTCCAAATCAGTTATCAATACTACTCCCAAAATGGAACTAGTTCATAGGTTTAAAAACGATAATTACTGAAAAACTAGGTCAAAATCCTCTCTTGTTTAAATGTGAAAAGATTTACTCTTTTTGTGATACTTAGCTCGTATATAATGTTTTTAAGAATGTGAACTTCACTTTTACTCTTATTCAACTCAATGCCCAAGTCTTAAATAAGTTTTGAAACAATTGTAAAAGACTTTTGCAATGACTTAAAGAACCCTCAAGACTTGGCTCTTAAATCTACCTTGAACTTAAATTTCAATTTACGAGTTCAGTGTTATGATTTATGATAGAAAGGATTTCATGATAATTAAGAATGTTTTTAGACAATAAATTATGAGAAACGCTAAAAAATCTCAGTTTAGGAGCAAGTCTGCAACACGGAGATGCATTTTAGTGTCTATTTGTGAAATAAACTTTGATACAGTAGGCTCCGCAAACTCTCTGGGATGCAGAGACGAAAAGATTACTATGAAGGAACAGGTCGGAGACACAAAACTGGTACTTAATTTCTTTCCTTTTTTTTCTTCCGCATTTTCTAACCCCAATTCATCTAGATTTGATTCTTATTCTCAATTTTTCCATATATTTAAATATCCAACACATGTACACAAGAATCTACACATAAACAACTGTAAAACTAACACGATTTCCTCAAGAACTCAATAATCCCATCCTTACTCAAGAAAACAATTCATGATATTAAACTTTCAACTTTCTACAACAAAATTATAGCAAAATTAACATGATTGACGTGTGGGTGAAGTAACCCACCGCTATGTGAGCTCACATACCTCTTTAGGGATAAAGCCTTGGAAAAACGATCTTCCATTGTGCAAGAACGCCTTGAATTTTCTCTTTTTCTCTGCTTCTTGAACTAATCTTAAACCCTAGGGGTTAATTTAGATTATGTAAACTGACCCAAATCAATTTTGACCCCTATTAATTTCTAAAAACGGAATAAATCTGATGGGAGAAGGAAAAGACAAAAAAACCCCTATTAAATCGGTGTAACTTCCTTAAATAGACAGCCTGACTTTAGACGGGCATATCTCCCTAACACGAGCTCAAAATTTTTCAAACTAGGTGGACTTGAAAGAGAATTCTAAGGCCTTTCATTTTATACCTTGTAGCCCACCTGAGTCATTATGTACTAAGAGTTATGGTTGTTTTAAGTTGACCCAAAACTCATACTTAGCGTTTCTTGCCAAAAATTTACAATTCACTATTTCCAAATTTGATTCGCTCTATTTTTATCTCTTTCAAAGAGGGATGTGTTGTAAGTATATTAACCAAAAAGTCAACATTTTCCGGAATTATTTCCCTTTGGCACAATATCTGTAGCAGGAACAAAATCCCTTCAGATTTCACATTAATAAGTTGCTGAAACTATTTCCCTTTAGCATTTATATCGCTAGCAAAAACTATTTCCCTCTGTTATTTAAATTAGATCACTTCCTAAAGCCATTTTCCTTTGAAATCTATATCACTAGGTTGAACCATTTTCCTTCGGCATTTATATCACTAGCTAGAACCATTTTCCTTCAGCTTTATCACAAAATATCACTTACCAAAACCATATCCCTTAGGCAATTTTATCACTAGCCGTAAATTTTTTCCTTCCATCTTATAACAAAATATCACATCCCAAATTCATTTTTCTTCGGCATTTATATTACTAGAAGTAACTATTTCCCTTCATCTTTGATATCAAATGTTTCATAACTCAAGCCTACACCCTAGACGTGAGTGGTACCACAAAACCATTTTGTTCCTCAAGAAAACTCCTACTATGTCTATCGCGACTTACATGACTTTATATTGTATGTGGAAGCTTAACTAGATAAACCTTTACAAATTCAAAGAATAAGATTCAGTTACTGTCTTAACATACTCAGCATAAGTTATCATTCTTTAAAAACAAGAACTTAATAGAATAATCACATATACTATCATGTCTTTCTATGAAGCCTCTAAACATTAAACATTGTTGGGACAACATTCCTGACACCTCAACTACTAAAACTGAAATGAAAATAGAGTCTCCTAGTAGCAAGGAGGCCTCACAAAATCCTAACTGTGAGTCAATATTGATCTCAACGCTTGTTGATGATCTTAAGCACATGTATATGCATCATAATAAGATGTATGTCTAATGACGTCAGTACATTGAATCTACTGGTAAGTGATAATGTTAGAATAAACAATTAACTGACTTGAACGATTGGAAACAACCTAACTTAATCAATACATGAATAGGTAGTGAAAACCATTTCAACCTTACAATAAGATATGCAATAAAAGAAACATGAAAATAATATACTTGAATTTGTGGGGAGATTCTATAACTTGTATCCATTACCATGAGCTTCAAAATTATACAATGTTTAGCACTCATTGCAATGGTCAAACAATACCTTGTCGAGACTTAGGATGATATTGCGCTGGCTACATAGTTTTATGAGACTTCCTATTTATAAAAGACTATAACCCAATTCAGTGCTTGATATTACTCCCAAAATGATCTATATATTTTTATGCTTAATTCACCCATTAAAACAAAGGAATTTCTAACTTCATGAAGTATTTTTTGAAAACATTAGACGTACTCGTATTCTTACAATATGTACTTCTAAACTTATCTTCCAAGATTAATAACCAACATAGGTACATACATATAGGTACCTAAGTAACATTTCAAGTTCTTAAGTTTCTAGGAGATAGGGCCTTTAAACTTTCCTCTTATCTTACATTAATTTGGAATGTAAATGAATACATGTGATTGGGACATATGGTTTTTTCCAAGGATTAATGCAGACGTTAAGATTTCATATTAAGAAGAGAACGTAGATACGATTTGAAGGAACACGTTCAGAATAAAGAACCAGAATAAATGAAACCTAGACGACCGTAGCACAATGGTGGTGCATCTCGCCATCACCTAAACTACTAAAGTCAGGCATTGGTGCACTTCTTTCGCCTCACAAAAAGGCCTAGACTATAGAGAAAATGTGATGGTGGTGCGCATCGCCCTGGGACTTACCTAGAAAATCCGACAAATTTTTCTTCTTAATTTCAGGTCATAGATCATCTAGATTCGAATGATTCCTTCCAAAATCTCTTTAATTCAAAAACTCGACACAAATTCTCTGAATTCCCACACATAATATACCATGAAACAACACTAATTCACAAAATCCTCGCCTCAATAACTCAAAACCACCGTTGTTAAAGAATGGGTCTAAAACTCAAGAATTCTTCAACAATACTTACATAAATGATTTCATGGAAAAAAATAAAAGAAATACATGCTTGGCGTAAGGATGAAAAAATCCATAACCGTGGTAAACCTACATACCTGGAAAGAACAATGTTATTAATGAATTTCCTTAATTTAGGATGAAATCTTGAACTTAGATCTTTTTATCTTCTTGAGACTTGACCCTAAAACCCCCTAAGTGTTTTGAATGTGAATGAGAAAAATTAAATCTGATTTATTCCTTAACCAGGTCTGGAAAATGTGCTAAGACAAGTGGAAAAAATGAAAATACCAAAATACCCTTTCCTTTAATGGATGGAATGCCTCAAATGCAGAGGCTTCACTCAAATAGCCATAATATTTTACTCGGAGCTTGAAAATTTTCAAACATAGAGTTGTTGAAAAGAGCAGTCAAGAAGCATCAATTTGATACATCATAGTTAACCTAACTCTTTATGTGCTAAAAGATATGGTCTTTTGAAATTCATCCAAAACTAAAACATGATGCTACTCTGAGGTGTTATGAAATGTCTCATCACCGAGGTAAGCGATCAATGCACACAAGCATATCAAAGAACACAGAGAGACAACAAATAATACCATTGACTTCCACTTTCATGCACTGAACAAATTAACCAATAGATCAAATCAAAATCAAAGTAGCCTTTTCGTCCCCCCCCCCCCCACACACATTTTATTGGTTAACATCAATCAAGTGGAGTTAATAACCCTTCACATCATTCCCTATTTCTCATGAGATATAGCCAATGAAGAGAAGTGAACAATTCAACTAAATTAAAAAGTTTAAGAGATCATTTGCCTTAAAACAGTCAATCAATCAGAAATTTGATTTTTTCCCTTTTTGACTGAGTACCAAAGCAACACAATCTATATCAAGCAAGTATTCACAATAACTCATCAAAATAACACAATAACCAAATAATTTATTTATAAATGGGTTAATCATCCCAAAACCCAATTTTAAAAAGGAGGTTTGAATCTGGATATCAATACTTTAAATTGTTATTTAAGGCTTTAGGAACTCATTAGTGAAAACCCATTTGAAAAAAACGAATCAAAATCACTTCAAAATAACTCTTTTAGATTGAATATGAGGTACTTAAAAACCCTGCTATTTATAATCAAATCCCTAATTATGATGATAGAATCCACAAATAATCGAAAGGAAATGAATTTTTAGTTTCATAAAATCTTAGCCAAATGATTTAGCACCAGAAAATTCTTCACAGCTTGTCTCCAAGGTGTTTCCATGCTCAAAAATGGTAAGTAGGGATAAAACCTTGAAATTTACAGGAAGAAACCCCTCTCTTGTGTTGCCAAAAAAAATAAGGGTTCACAAATGTTAACACCTCTAAAACTCTGCCTTCACAAAAGAAAAGAATCATCCGCTTAATCAAAGTTTGCTTTAGCTATAGGATCTTCGCAAAAGCATGGCCCATAGAGATAGGACCTTGATAAAACAAAGGCATGTAGCCCTAGAAAATACATATAAGATCAGTTGAATGCTGAAATTTTGTGTATCTTCGAGTTTATATTCGTGAAAACCACAAAGAAACTTACGCAATGCCTAAAAAGTCTAACACAAACTCGAAAACTCTAAAAGAACAAAAAAGACCACTCTTAGTCCTAAAATTATCTCCCAAAACCAAGAGACTTTCCAAACTCTTATCCGAGCATTTGAACCACAAATGTTGATCAAAGTCATTCCAAAGGCTAAATTTCACAACATAGGACCTCAAATCCTCAGAAAGACACTGTACTAAAACAAACAACTCTTGAAGATCAATTTTTCACATTTCAAGACTAATGATATCGACAGAATTCCATTTCAAACCCTCGAAACTCCAAAACATATCGAAAACCACTTTTAAGAAACTTAGCTTTCCGAAACAAAAACTTACCCAATTTTTAACTTTTTACTCAAAATTTGGAACCAACTTATAAAACTCAAACATTAAAGAGTTTGGGTTGATATCATGATGGGAAAAACTATAATTTTCATGAAAATACCACAAATGACCAACCGAGTCAGTATATTATCCACCAAAAAAACCATGTTCATCCTAAAACATAAAACAAAAGAAAGTACGTAAAGCCTTAAAGAGATGGGAATACATGGCACCCATATCAGACTCTGTCTCCCAAGTAACCTCACCAATTGAAAGATGATTTCACCATAACTTCACTTGTAATCTCCTTGGTCCTAAGATACCGGACATACCTATCGTAAATTATTATAGGCTCCTCCTTAAAAGATAACTCTCGACCAAACTAAACTAAACTAATAGAAAATAAATAGGACTTATTCCATAAATGCTTCCAAAGAATGGAGACCTGAAACACAGCCTGAACATCAAAAAATATATGTAGGAAGTCCAAAATATTGGCCACCTCTCCTTCGACTTAAAATATCAAAAGGTCCTATGAGTCTAGGGCTAAGCTTTACTTTCTTTCCAAACCTCATCACACCCTTCATGGGTGACACTCGGAGCTAAACACAGTCACCTTCCTTGAACACTAGAGCTCAAACGCCCTGATCTTCATTACTCATCTATTCACTCACTGGCACCAATAGTCTACCTTGGGTAATATGAAGCTTCTTCGTTGCCTCTCTAAGATAGTATGTATCTAATGAATTCTCTCAGCTTAATCAAACCACTCGAACGGAGACCTACACCGTCTTCCATAGAATCCCTAAAATGGGGCTATCTGAGTACTAGAATGGCAATTGTTCTTGTAAGAAAATTCTGGTAAGGGTTAATGGCGATCCTCATATCACAAAAATCAATCATACAAGCTCGGAGCATGTCCTCAAACACCTGAATCATCAACTCAAACTGACCATGTATTTGAGCATGTAAACTTTTGCTCATATCTAACTGAGTACCCAAACATTGTGGAAAAGAACTCAAAAAATAGGAAGTGAACAAGGAACCTCTATTAGAAAAAATGGATATAAGAACTCCATATATTCACACAAGTTGACTAATATAAAATGCAGCTAACTTCTTTACTGAATATTTTACCCAAACCACTATGAAATGGGCAAACTTGATCAACCTATCAATAACCACACAAAATGGAGTCACAGACAACTTCTATTGTAGAAAAAACCCACAACAAAATCCATAGTGATCGTTTCCCACTTCCAAGTAGGATTATGTATCCTCTAATATATACCTATAAGCTGATGGTGCTAACACTTGACCTTTCGAAAACACAAGAACCTAAAAATAGTATGCAATATCTTTCTTTATGCAACACCACCATTAATAATGACTTTGATCATGATCTGACTTTACCGCTCCAAGATGAATAATATATCTAGACTAATGGGCCTCCTTAAGGTAGTCAAACCAACTCGCCCATTTTTGGAGCATAAATCCTACCTCAAATCTGTAAGACACCTTCATAATCAAGGAAATCCTCATTGACTTCCCCACTCAGCACTTTGTCTCGAATGAGATAAAATTTCTCATTATCAAACTAGTGTTCACGGATCTACTCCACTAAGGAAGAATGAGTGTTTGTGAAAACAATTAAACAAACCATCACCTAGGAAATCATTTATTGGACAAGACTATTGCCTAATCTTTGTGAACATTTCAAGCCAATGATCTCTCCACAACATTGATAGCTAAAAGACTACTCATGCTAGAAGTCTTCAAACTCAAAACATCAGCCACCAAAATAACCTTTCCCAGATGATACAAGATAGTAATATCATAGTTCTTCAGTAGTTCAAGTCATCTGCACATCCTCAAGTTCAGATCTCTTTGATTGAAGATGTACTGAATATTATGGTGATACTAGAAAACCTCATAATAATCCCCTAACATATAATATCGACATACTTAAGCACAAACACTTCGGCTGCTAATTTTAAATCATGGGTAAGGTAGTTCCTAACATGGGTTTTCAACTATCTAGAAGCATAGGTGATCACCCTACACTTTTGCGTGAGAATACCACCTAACCCAACTTTAGAGGTACAAAAATAAAAGGTGAAGTATACTCCCTCCTCGGGTAAAGTAAGAACAGGAGTTGACGTCAAGTTGGTCTTGAGCTTTTGGAATCTCTCCTCACACTCATCAGACCTCTGGAATCTCATACTTCATAGAGTTACTGTGGGTAAAGGAGATTCAATATTCGAGAAGCTCTGAATATATAAAGCTCTGAAAATCAATTAGAAAACTAGGCCTGGTTAATCCTCTAACTACATGATTTTTTGTTGGATCTACTCTAATACCCTCTTAAGAAACCATGTGTCCTAGAAATTCATTTGAATAAGACAAAACTCCACTTCAAGAACTTTACATATGACTTCTCTTCCCTCAATATTTGAAGCACAATCCTAAAATAATGATCATGATCCTTCCTAGTCTTGAACTACCCCAATATTTAATTAATCAAAAGTATCCTAAAAGTTCAGAACACCTTGTTACTCAACCCATGCATTATGTAGAGATGTTAGTCAAAAAGACATCAAAAAACTCATAGTTCCCATAAAGAGTCTTAAAAGTTGTCTAGGAATATCTGACACCCTAACCATCAACTAATGATACCTAGATCTCAAATCAATCTTAGAAAACATAGTTATACCCTAAAGTTGATCAAACAAGTCATCAGTATGAGATACATGATACTTTTTCTTCGCGGTCACTTTATTCAACTCTTGATGATCAATGCACATGCTCATGGATTAATCTTTCTTCCTCACAAAGAACACCAGAGCACCCCATGAAAAAACATTCGGTAAAATAAATCACTTATTCATCAAATCATGTAATCAATCTTTCAGTTCTTTTAATGTAGTTAGAGCCATTTGATAAGGTGGAATAGAGATATGCATGGTTCCCGGATCCAAGTCAATATCAAAATAAATATCCTTATAGGAGAAACACCTAAATGATCAATAGAGAGCATATTTGAACACACTCGAACCACGAGTAGAGAATTTACCAGAGGTGTTTCAACTCTAGATCTTAAATGAAGGAAAAATAGGTTAAACACCCTCTACCAACAGACCTCTACTGGTAACCTTAAAGTTGTGCTGTTAATAAAGTCTAAGAAACATATGTCATGTGTGTCGCACGAACCCGAGGTAAGTTCTCCATAAGACCAAGCGTCCTCAATAAAGTCTCGAGAAACAAGGATGCTTCGTACCCGAAGGAATCTGGTCCTCAACAACCTGAACTAATGGCACATGAGAAGCCTCTTCACCTATACCTCTAACATGTGTCGCTCTAAAGGCACAACCTCTATCATGTGCTTCTCCACGAGCACGACCTCAATCTCTTACCCTACATCTACCGCTAGCTTAGGTATCAAAAATAGTCATGGGGAAGGACTCTACCCTAACATTAAAATAGATGATTTGGCCCTCCACATCTGTTAAAAGAATACATGACAACGTAGCACCAACAAGGCAACCACACACGATAAGAAAGAATAAAAATAATGGAGTTTCCTAAGGGTCTTCATAACCTTTCAATGATAATACAAATGTCTCTGTATTAATCTGCAAGATTGAACTTGGACTTGGCTTGTACACATGTGAGACCTAAGAACTAGTCTTTGATACCATTTTTTACGGCTCAAAAGTTGATGTGATGGCACTTGTCTATTATCACAAAGATAAGTCAACCTCAAACTAATGAAAATGAATTAAATGCGGAAATATAAATCAAAAAAAAAGGCCAAGGAGGAAAAGTTATTCATTATAAACAATACACCAACGTTGTCACGTGGACAAGCCACTAATGTAAATACACAATTCATAACATAAATATAAATATAAAAGGTATTCTCTTCTCATATCTAACAAAGCATAAAAAGGGGAAAAAAGGCCTGCGAAGATGACAAGTAAATACCTTTCATGTCCTTTAATGAGATTTGAAGTAATGACAAGAAGAAGAAGCTCACACAGGTCCGGACTCAAAACCTACACAAGTGTAGAATAAAGGTGTGAGTACAACCAATATGGCACCCAACAACCAACATGTTAAACTAGGAAACCCAGCTAAATCAAATACTCCTTTCATTCCAACTGAACCTTCACAAAAGACAATTGTCACAAAAATCAGCGCAACATAATAATTCTACAATAAACAAGTTACCAAGATCAGAGATCATTTTAACAACTGACAAGTATCAATAAGTTACTCTAAAATAAAAATTATTTGAATCTCAAATATCAACATGTTCAACTCACATATAAAATAAATTGATCGACCACATCAATTAGCTCCATCACATGTATCAAATGAGTATATATATGCATCAAGTAAATTGAAATAAAATTTCACCATTTACCTTGTGACACAAGGGTACTAGCCGGAACCATTTCTATTGAATTTCACATTAATCACTTGGCAAAATAATTTTCTTTTTTTGACATTTATATCACTAGCCGGCATGATTTCCCTTTCTCTTTTACATTGGATCACATGCCAAAACCATTTTCCTTCGACATTGTATCATTAACCGAAACCATTTCCCTTTGGATTTATTACAAAACAATAAGGGGCATGGCCCGTGATTAGTACGGGCCCAACATTGTCAAATTTGTGCTTCTGGATATTAGAGCATAATTAATTAGCTCATACATTAGTTACTTTAATTGGTATCACTATTTCAATAATCCTTTGCTTAATTGTGATGTTGCATTTATTATTTATTTAGATTACTTTAGTTCATTCTTTTAGGAGTCTTATTATTTAAAGTCTATATAATACCTTTCTTGCATTCATAAATAAAGTATCATCTTCTAGAAACTATTCAGTATTCACACTTGGGTCATCCCTATATTATTATTACACTAAATAGTAGTTTCTATCTGTGAGTGCATAAGCAACAGAGATACCACCATCAGGGTGCGTGTCATTCAAAATGAGAACACGTAGCTATAGGCTACATAAACATTCCTTGCCAATCAAAATAATTGAGAATTCTAAATTCTAAATTCACAAGATAGGACATATCAAGAAGTTATTGTTACATGTGAAAAATATCTTTTGTGAAGTTATTAGATGTATAAATCTATGTATCTTCAAACGCATGTTGATTCATCATTTCAATGAGATGGAGCTTAACTCAACGGCTTGTTTGCCAACATTGGCTATTCCAAAAAATACATAGCAAGGAGGTATTTTGAGGTACTTTCAGAAAGCTAGTAAAAGCCAATCAACTGTTAGAGGACTGCAAAAATGAAATTAGAGAGCTTTAATACAAAAGATGCATCTGTCTAACCTAGGAAAACGTTTCACAGAGAGAATGCAAATTTATAGATAACTTCAAACAAATGAAATAGTTGAAAAGTTCAAAAGAATGAAATGTCATAAATTAATAGAAAGTGTGTCGGCATCTCAATTGTTTGGTTTATTATCAAGTGAAATAAACTAAAAGTGTCAATTTTTTTTGTGGAAAACAATAATCAATCATCCATGTACGAATCAAATATTATAGATATAAACTATAAATCATAGAATTTGATTACTATTATTAGATTTTCTCCCCACTCTTCACATATACCAGTTACTCATTCCCATGTTCAACTAAAATAGTGAGCAAGATGCAAACAAGAAAAATCATGCTATGGTTCTTGGCCATCACCATTTGGCATACATTAATTATCATAGCAGATATACTATTTCAATCTCGTTAAATGTTTTTAGTGAAAGATAAATATATATTGGAGAATGAAGAAGAAAATTTGGTACATGACCTATACAATTCAGGTTTTTCTTATGATTTTTCCATTGTTTTGATCCTTCTATGAAAGGGGCACACTTTTTCATACGCATATGTAACTTTAGCTATTTAAGATTTTAAACAGTAAAAAAGAAAGAGCAGATGATTATTTAGAAACAGATCAGCTTTGTGCACCCTGTTGGTGGATGGTCATGAGGACTTGTTACTATACTGCCCCTTTTGGAAACATATTTACCTCTTTCAACAATGTTAAAAGCACTTGATAATAAAGATCAATATGAGTTTTTCAAGAAACAACATAGATGACTACTGACATTTGTTAATCTCAATTGAGAGATTTCATATTCTCTCCAAAACACTCATTTAATTTATTCCTTTATCTCCTATATCAAGCATTGGTTGTTCATTGAAATATACATTTAGCATTATATCGAGTTATGGAAAAAAGTAATTGTAATAACATCGAAACTAATATTATAACCTTTACAACGGGCTATATAACTTACCTCTTTCGTTTGATAGTAGGACTTTTTGGGGGTGCGGGATGAAAAATAAAGAATATAGTGAAAAGATACAGATATAATATTATTTTTTAGAGTATTTTTCAATCACTTTTTCCTCCCAAAAAAAGTGTCGAAAACATGCTATCACTTAACTAGATTATTCTCACCTTAAGTGTTGTTGTGCCATTCTTCTATGGTCTTATCATAAAAAATAGTTATATTGATGTAAGCTTTATTTTTATGCATCTTTGCAGTATCATTGTAGATTCCAAATATATTGCGATTCATGTTAGGTGTACCCCAAATGACGCGTAACTAGACACCAGCAAACAAATCAACTTTGTCAAACTAATAAGAAACTACAAAAGAGGCAGCAGAAACTCTTGTTTAGTAAACAGGGATGTGAGTATCTTCTCTATCAAAATAAGGTTATAAAAGTGAAGTTGTAAAAAATATGAAATATCAAAACCAATCAAATATAAATATGTAAATAAATCAACTAATCCCATATGGTTAAGAAAAACACATGTTTGAAATAACTCAAAAGGAAATGACACATTTCTTCATATGTAAATCACTCGTTAGTAAGAACAACAACAACATTGAACAACAATATATTCAACTATAGTCGCATGTACCAAAATTTTAAAGAGATGGTTGTAGATAACAGCCAATGTGAATACATAATGCAATCTCGGTAAAGTAAGGTGCATCAATCAAATTACAAAGTCTCTCTTTGATAAGATTTCCACCATTCACATAGCTAGATACATTGATTTTGTAATTTGATTGCTTGGTCATCATTTCAATGACAATTTCATTTCAAGATATCCAAAAATTTGAAAAAATATAATAAAGGGGACATGTATTTGAAAATTTTAGCTATAATGAAACATTATCAATTACAGTTGACTTTGAAACAAAAATGGGTGTACTGACCTCTTCCATCTGTATAACTTTGATGAACTTAGCATCCAATTCAAATAGCTAATTTGAAAACTTGCAAACATGTTCACTTCCAGTCTTCTCTTTGATTGCTTGTGTACATTGAGTGCCAAAATGACTTGATTATATTACAAATACTATGAACTGCTCTATGATGCTTTGAAGTCCTTGTTGTGATTAAAGAGCCTTAAGTGTCATTCGAGGACGAATGTTCCCAAGTGGGGAATATTATAAGACCCCAAAATGAGATAGGGTTCTAGAGACTAAAATGTTTTTATTAAGGTTTGAAGGTCCTAAAATGATTTATTATATTTTTTAGAGGCAGTGTGTAAAGTTTGAAGTTATTTGGAAGTCGAACGTCAAGGGACGACCAAAACGTTCGATGACTAGTCACCTATGTGCATCATGTGTCCATGTGTGTTATAGACTGTATTTCATGAGTTTGTTAACCATTAAAATTAGTTATAATTATGTTTACAGATGTTATATGAAGTTTCTATAAATTTTGAGGTCAAAATACGAAGAACGTTCAAGGCATTCGAAAGATAGCCCTTAAGACGCTCAATGTGTGTCTCGATGGGGCCTAGCCTGTTTGGACAAGTTGAAGGTTTTTTATTTGGGTGAAACTCATGTGGAAGGTCTAAAACTTTTTAAGGGTTGTATTTATTTTGGAAACGTACGGGTACGACTTCAAAAGGGCCCCACAAGAAGCACCCAAGGCTTGTCGACACACTGCCTTGGCAATGTCAATCGACGGACCAAACAACGGCCGGTTGGTCAAACAACGGCCTGTAGGTGAGATATCGTCGATTCGTACTTATATTTGGAAGGTATAAAGACAAAATTTGTCTAAGTAACAGTCGACAGAAGCCAAAGGAGGGCCCGTAGACTGACCTACAGCCTGTTGATTGATCCGTCGATGGTGGTCTGTCAACTGCTGCCTGCATCTGTTCTAATTAAGGGGTGAATAGGAAATTCACCCCACGTCATAAAATGATTCTAATAAGAATATTTATCTAATTTTGGGTGTATATAATGGAGTAAAAACGTGATCAACCCCACTCCCAATATAATTCACCAAGTTAGACTTTTCCCTCCAAAAATATTCTCTCTAGAACCTCCATTGTTGGTGAAGCTCAAGAAAATCTTAGAGCTTGGATTTCCATTGATGAATCATCAAGTTTTAGAGGTTTTAATTTAGATAAAGGTATATTGATCCTTCATATCTAGTTTTCTTTCCATCTAGAAAGTTTATCTCAATGTTTCCAAAGATAAAAATATGATAAAGTTCTTCTTCTTCATTCTAGCCATGGGTTCTTTCTTAAATTGATTCCAAAAGAATAATATGAATGTATTGATTATTATTTACTTATTTTTATGTGATTTTCAAACCTATTGCATGATGAATTCATGCATCTTTCACAAACTCGATTTTAGCCTATGTATGGCTTTATGATCTTGATCATATGCATGTCGATTTGTGATTCAATTATGTTAATATGCTTATGTATACTGCCTATTATGTATATTTATGGTGAATCATTGATGAATAGCCCATGTGAATCAATGCATGATGGTTTGAACATGCCTAGCCTAGTCTTCACTATAATCATTGTAATGTGGTTCCTCAATTTATTAAAAAGTGAATTTCGATTATGTTGTAGTTGTTGTAGCTGATTTTTTAGGATAATACCATGGTTTAATATCTTGTATGATCAAAGTAATGAAGGCTTGGTTTGAATTGATCTTGGTTCTTCTAGTCTATGAAGTTGTCTTGTGATATTGACGTTAGGTTAGTTGTTATATGAATTGATCATGGTTAATATCTATAGCTGCTTCCTATTACGTTTTATGAGGATGAAATATATGTACTGAATCCAATATGGTTCAATCATGATAGTTTGAGTAGGATTAACCTATGTAAACTTACCTTCCATGAACTCCTAATATGACGCATGCTTGTGTCAACCTTAATGACAATTGTAGTAGTGTCTCATCTAGACTATGATTTCATTAGCTACTTCCTAGCATGTACCTTATTGGTAAAATATGTTTGATTATAAATACTTTGGGAAAATTAATAAGATGGACTACTCTCTCTACTCTACATTGAATTGATATGACGATAAGCTACTACCTTGGATTGATAAGCTACTGCCTTGGATTGATATTATTGATGAAATATGACTTATAATCCATGCAAGTAAAATTGGCTGATGGTCTATGTCCTTCTACCTTCTAGTATGTTAATGTATTTTACTAGTTGTAACATGGCCTTGTAGTAGCTTATGTTTAACTTCATGTATGATTTTGGTACCTTAATCTACTGCCCTATACTTGATTTATTGATGAAAGAGTAGTAACTTTTAATGATTACCAAAGGCTAAAGGATCGGTAAGAATTCCTCTACTCTTCTACTTCTCTATTTCTTTATAGTAATGTTGATGAAGCCTTGTATGGCATTGTGTGGTATGGTCCACTTATGGTGGAGGTGTTTACTTTATTGTCAATCCATATATGTGTTGAACATGACCATGAAGGTAATTTTATGAATATATGAACATGTGCTTATGATAAAACTATGCGAAGCTTATGCCTACTTTCCTATTCTAGTTGTGATTTAGGTTGTGTGGCTATTGTGTAAGCATGTGTATATACATCTTAGTGTAAAGTATAGGTGCTGCCATTGATGATTTAAAAATGACTAATAATCCCTTACCTATGTACCCCTATGTGAATGCATGAATAGCACAAGTTAGGAGTCATAAGTGTAATATGAAGTTGACTTGTCTCCTATGCTATTGTGTGTTGTGTGGTTACGTTTGATAGATTATTACAGTCTAAGATGGTGGATGCCTGAATATGTTGTTGATAGCCATTATGTGATCATGTTGACCAATACACACACACTCACTTTACATGCATGTTACAAGTAGTATAGGTCATGGTGTCTAAAATGAAAGGTAGTTCTCATATTCACTAATGTCTACTACTATGCATGATAAGATGATATTTATGAAAGCATGATATGTGTTTCCTTAGCTAGGATGACTTGCTAGGTGTACTAGTATGGGCAAGGGTATGGGACTTTCCTATGCATTGCACATGTGTACCTTGATAGGATAGTTCTAGTTTTGGTTTCTATATGTATGAATACGTATGTATGAACATGTGTGTCTTAATGTGTTATGTGAGAGGTTTTCTCGCCTACATGTATACACACACATATATGAAGACCTAGGTGATGCTTTACATATGCTATGTTCATGTGAAGGGATTCTTTACATGATTTAGGTTGATGAACTTTCATCTATGAGCTATGAGTTAAACATATAAGGGGACGACACTTCTAAACCTATGTTTTATAAAGTAAAAATATAATAAAGTTTTTCAATGAAGGGAACTTAGCTTAGCACCGAGTGAACTTGAATATGAGTGTGTTTCCCTTCCTATGGTAGGAAGTTACATGAGGTGGATAACCACAATTCCTCAATAGGCATAAATAGGGTTTCCCTAAGTGAATAACTACAATGACTAATCTTTGCATAAAGATGGTTTTCATACATACCTCCAAGCTCCATAATTATGTTGCCACCATAGCATACTAGCTAGTTGATCCACCTAGAAAGCTATGTTATGTTTGATTCTACATTGGCCGGTAGACCATCTTTTTTCGTTGTGGGGTTTTATGACACCGAATTCCATGTTTAGCATCACATGATATATGTCGGTTAAATCTATAGTTACCCAAATTTAAAATGGACAATGGAAGTAAATGACTAGGACCCTAACAAGAATGACTTAAGGGAGGTTACTTTGGATAGGTGGAAGTAATGAACCCATCTAGACATTGCACAAGTAGCTCCTTAGGAAGTTCTAGGAAGCTATTATAATTGTGACGATCGGAATCTAGACCCTAGCCGAAACTGGCATAGTTGACCTCTCAGAGGTCATAGACAAGCTTACATATGTCATCGTTACATCATCTAGATAAATTTTTTCGGAAAATTTGAACTTTTTGCTTAGTTGAAGTACACTTAGACTTCATAATAGGAAACATCGTATATGAATAAGATCATCTATATTATTTCAAAATCGTTCACAAAAATCATCTAATATCAAGATACTCAAACGAATGAAATAATTCATAACTGCATTAAATGTATAATATTTCATTCATAATTGCAGTAAATGTATACTTGCCAAAATGGCATCAACACAATGTCTGAAACGCTAGTAAAACATCCTCCACTAGATCATGTCTACATCTAAGCTAGAATATAAAATATAGGCATCCTCGAAAGCAAGTGGGCCAACCAAGTCCAGATGAATAATCCACGTCCGAATAACTTCAGCGTAGTCTCGTAATGCTCTAGCGTTCACCTGCACCTACACCTAAAAGTAGAGAGCTGTATGGGATTACTACACACTTGTACTAAGTACGGGTATATGCAAGCAAACACCAAGGACATGCATGATTAAGAAGATTTCTCTCCTATCAATGTGAGTTATGGAAAGACAAGCCAGTGGACTTGCCAAATTGGATTAGGAAAGTCATGCTATAAGAGCAACATGCATCATCATACATATCATTTTGCAAACAGCACATAACATATTGCACATATCATATCACATAGTTCATATCATTCCTTCATATGCCATGAGATCTTGGAATAATGTACTTGACATTAAGGCTTCCTCA
Organism: Solanum pennellii; assembly: GCF_001406875.1. Lineage (NCBI taxonomy): Eukaryota > Viridiplantae > Streptophyta > Magnoliopsida > Solanales > Solanaceae > Solanum > Solanum pennellii. The sequence continues at coordinate 12,635,490 of NC_028645.1, read as the reverse complement.
AATGAGGGCTCAACATATGGGACCTCAACTAGGGAGCCTCCTTTAGAAACACAGAGTCTGCTTCATTCATTCATACGTAATTAATTATCATTCATTCATATGTGGTAACCAGGTTTTCCCATGAAGTGATTGAATCGTGGTAATTTGGCTAACCATATGAAAGCTTACCCCATCAGGGAACATTGGAATAATCGCAGTATGAGCAAATCTTGGTAGATGTTATTGAAAGAGAATGGCCCACAAACATATATGAAATTTCAAAGATACTGATGGGGATTCTCATGAGCCAATCTGTTGAAGAGTCCTTTTAGTTGCAAGAGCTGCAACATAGTGCTCGTTATATGGAACATTGCATTCCCCTCGGATGGGGTAAGCAGATGGCTCCAAAACCTCCCATGAGATGGGGGACAATGACATTTGACTCTTAAACAGTGTTGAGGTTACCGATGTCTTATTGATGGCTCACCTAGATACCATTACGACCATTTACACTCATAGTTCTTGCTTACAACCAAAACACTTAAAACAAAAATGAAAATTAAGTAAGTATAGTACCACTTAAAAGGATAGAAACTCTACTGAACAACACTATCACGTGACACCACTCCTCGATAGCGGTGCTATTTTGATGCATATCGTGACCAGCGGCACTAACCTATGGTGTAAGTGTCTACGGTCGTCGATGGTTCAGTAACCCTACCAAGGTTTGGGGTCCTGTACCAAGGGAGTGGTTTAGAGAAGATGTAGTCAACTAGAATTTAATTCTAATTAGTCGTAGCTAAAACTATTATCGAACAAAAACAGTGTAAATCAAAGGGGTGACCCCAAAGTGTCAAATATCAAAAGCAGGTTTTATCACGAGTATAGTAAGAATAACAATAGTAACAAGAAAATCAAGTATGGGGAAACATTCTTGGGTTGTGACCGCAATACAAGTTGAGATAAATTTGGTTTATGCTTTCGATAGGAAATTTCAATATAATGGTGACTAGGTTAAGCTTTAGATGGAAATAAGTTTCCTCTCAGAAAACTTACCCCGTTTCAAATGTGTTCCTCTTGGAACTCATTAGCCGCATGAACACCAGCCTATGTGTTACCCCACTCACTCTCTCTAGCCGAGTGTTAGGATACAGGCCTAGGGTTCAGCCCGAATGTCAACCCACTTCTTAGATCATCAGTCTAGTGGTCTTGGTTTCGTGACCTCCCTCTCGGGCAAGCCGAAAACACATGGGTGAGTTTGAGTTGCAAATACAAGCCTATTAAGTCAAACCACAACCACTAGGTGAAATCACCATTAAAATACATCTAATCTATCAGCAAGCAAAACCCAACAAGAATGTCAACTCATATTTGCTAAATCACACCCTAAGAATGGGAGTTTTTAGCCATACATCAAACAATAAAAAATTACACCTAAATTGATAATCATATCAGATGGGTATAAGAAATTAAACCTTAATATGAGCAAAGGAACAAGAATAGAGAAGACCCCCTTTAAGATTGGGGAAGATGAAACCCTTTCTTCTTCGAGTCTCCAACAAAACCCTCTCCAAACTGGAGAGAAAATACAAAAACTAAAGTTCTAAAGAGTGAAAAAATAATAATAATGCTCAGATTCTCTAAAAATAACACCTACAACTAGTATTTATATCTTTCAGTTTAACTGTTGCGATGGACTGTTCAGTGAGGTTAGTCGCAACTGCTGAATAACTCGGCGATTGTCCTTCTTCCTGTTAATTTCCTTTTGTACTTTGCCTTCAGCATGCTTGTGTCCTGGATAATTGGGCAGTATATCTCCTCATCGCGGAACTGATCACCGACAGACCAACTTCTCCTTTCATCGCCTTTTGATCCACTTCCTTCAGTGCTTCACGTACTAGAACAAAGGGTGAAGTGCTTTCCTTCGGCGATTCGCCAAGTATGATTGGCCTTATTGTTCCATTTTGCGCGTGTCCATGCTTCCTCTAAAACTTCAAACACATGAAATTTTAGAGTTCTCATCATATAATGAGGCAAAATAAGCATTTAAGGACACTATTTCTATCAAAATAAAGCCCTAAATTAGCCTAATTGGTGAACTCATCAATCACGCAAGGTACGAAACATACCAAAAGAAAACCAGCATCCTAAACTAGAGGAAACTTATAAATTCCACAAATTACCATTACCACATTTTGATGATGAATCTCTTTGGTAAGTTTCCATTTCCCAACTATGCTAAGGCATGAAATCACCAATAAACACCACTTTTCTAACTTTAAATCATACACCATCCTCGAGGGCTATCAACCAATGACAAATAACTACCACAACATTTAGTCAGAGCATAACAAGGTATCATTCCTCCACCTTCGAGCTAGAAATAACAACCCTCCAAGACCACAAGAAGCGGACAAATCAAAAAGAATTAACCAGCAGAAACACCACTTCGCCAACAATTGATACTAATGTAAAGGGATAAAGCAACCAAAAAGGACTACCACTACTAAATAAGGATACCTGACATACAACTCGAGAACTAGGAATCTCCTAATTTCTACTCAAAATGGTTAGCTAACCAATAATCCAACCTAATAAGAAAACTAGCTCCTACAATGCAAAAACACAAATTGGGAAAATTTGGTCTAGCCACCTATCATAAGCAGATTAACATCATAGAAAAAGCACACAACAAGGGTAAAAAAAAGGGGAAACCAACAATTCAGAGGCCATAACAACAAAAGGAATATCAAAGAAAAGGCCCTAGGAGTTACTCAACAATAACTCTCCAATCAAATCAACATAAATTAGTTAATTCACTACTAAAAGAAATCAACAAATGAGGTAAAAAAATTACACAATCCTCAACTAAAAATTACACAATCCTCAACTAAATCAAAATAGGCATGAAAACTCCAAATCAAAAAAATATAAACCTATAGATAAACAACAAAATTGCATCCAAAGAGGGGATACACACCAGCCTGCAAAAGCATAGGACGGAGCGCTTCTGACCTCATCCTAAACATGTAATGGAAACACCGAAGACACCACTTTTTAACTAAAAGAGTTAATTACCAATAAGAGTGATCTAGATAAGTACCTTTCATCATGGTCCCATGTTGGGGACAAGATGTAAGTTGATGAACAAGTTATCCACATTTAGCAGTAAATACGACCACCCCATCCTATGGACTATCAAATGTTTGTAATACTTTGAAAGGCAACTCCCACTTGGGGCACTCTCCAAAGAATGACCAATCCTTCCACAGTCATAGAAACTTCTACAGTTGGTAGCCTAGCGCAAAAAATGCAACGATCTATCTTGTCTACCTTAACAAGACACAAACTACATTTGGTCTTTAAAATAATCTCAAAGATATTGGCCTATCTCATCATACCTATAGCAATTATTACAGAGAGAAAATGGTTGCAATGACCCAATTAGAGTAACATGAGATCCAAAACTAGAAGGACTAGAATGACCAACATGAAAAGAATGGCCTGAACTTTCCCTGCCTCTAATTCCATAACCTACCTCAGAATCCCCAGAAACCTAAGATTCTATATCATGCGTCTGATAGGTTGAAACGAAAAAATGTCCCTCATTAAGTGATGCTCGCCTCAAAGTTAAATTTTTTCATTACTATATTGATGAAAGCCACTTAATATAATTATTGTAAGTCTCAAGGTGTGCATGCTTGATAACCTTGAAATGCCAAAAACAAGGGGAAAGTTAGGCCACATTGATATTAGATGACCTAACGCTAATTGAAATGGAAAAGTCACCCTTTGATTAAGCCCTGACACAATTCCTGATCTAAAAGAAATAATGTAGGATTATTCCCAACTCACTCTAAAATCCAAAAAATAATCAGAAATGGAAGACAAACACTGTTGGGGACCACTCAACCCAACTATTCTATGAGGAAAACCTGGTACATCAAGATATTCTCCTACCTAAGGTTTACCCTTGGAGAAGCTCAAACTTACTAACACTACATACTGAGGAACTGAGGTAGCCACAGACCCTATCAAAGCTTGGGCTTCTACCAAACTCTCGGAATGCTAAGGTATGCCTCTGACCTCAAGGCCCATGACTGAGGCCTCCTAGCCTGATACATGTTGAAACTCTAATGGAATATGTTGATTCTCCTCCCACGTCTATCAAACAATTCGTCCTACGCACCTAAGAGAGAGTAGATTCCAAAGATCCAGTTTTAGAGGTTAGTCAAAGCAAAAACACATGATAAGAGTCAAAATAGAATTTCCTGTCATTGCCCTATAGGCTTTCGAAGATAAGATACATACTTCTCCGAATTAATCTACATAATTCGACTAGGCATTTTCTGTTATACAAACAATGCAGTCACCCTAGAGCTCCGTTACCAAATTCTCAGGACTCAATATCTCATATCATGATGGGACCTACTACATCCAACAAAAAGGTAAGAGTAACGCATAGCTCGCAGCCATAAGCAATTAGCGACCAAGTGGAAGCTAATAATCAAGAGCAAAAAAAAAAAACTTCTATCAACAAAAGAAAGTATGAGTGGAAGAAAACAATATAGGAAAAATATAAAGCCCAAGAATTCGCATTAGTTAGTAGTTGAGCACCTATCCAATATAGGAGTACAAGGCTTTCAAAAATACAAGTTAAGTATAGGTTGTCACTGAATACAATATAAAGACTAATCCTAGACAAAATAAATGGAAACAATTATTATCGGCAAAAATGAACAATTGGTGACAATATAATGTTGCCTCACATCTCCTTTCTGTGACATATGTTACCAAATATCATTTTTATGGGACATATGTTACCACATATATTCTTCTGTGACATATGTTACCACATATCTTCTTTCTGTGACATATATTACCACATATTTTTTTCTGTGACATATGTTGTCACATATATCCTTTCTGTTGGGGCACATGCAGATAATTTTTTGGTGTTTTTTACAACATAAGTTATATATGTTGCCACAGACACCACTTTCTCTCTTCCATCATAATTGACATTTGTTCCGACAACAACAAAAAAAATCATTAATATTATAAAAAAAATGAACACTTTCTATTGTTTTATACAACTTATCAATAAAAAGATAATTCACAATTGAATACATACATCAATATAATCAATGGTGGATATTGTTGTTTCACATCACAATTAGGACTTAAATTTTTTTCTCTTTCTCTTTCTCTTTCGCTTTCTTTTTCACTTCCTGCTTCTCCTCCTTCTCTTTCTCTTTCTCCTTCTCTTGGTCCTTCTCCTTCTCCTTCTTGTTCACCTTGCTTTTTGGGTTTGAGTGTGATAAGGAGCAGTAGTCATTGTTTTTTTATTTCACTAATTATAGATACTGATTAAGAAATAGATTTTTTCAATCTCCTACTCTTTATATATATGTTGGACAACTGTACAAAACTATATTTCTAAAATCATATGAACATGGTAACAATAAGAACAACAAAAAACAACAAAAAATTAATTTTCACTGAATGTTAACAATATATATACATTTTCTCAAAATTATGGCTTTTGGGTTTGTCAAATTTCTTTTAAAAATAATAAATAATAGGTATCATTATACCATTATTCATTTTTCATATCGATAGAATGATTTATTCTTCATTAACACAAGAAAAAAAATTGTATTGTTCGAAAATTGTAAAATCTCCCAAAAAAATGACTTACCCATTTTAAGTCCCACACAATCTTAAGTTCAGAAAGAGGAGAGAGTCACGACTGCAGATGAGGAGGAAGATAAGAAAATGGGAAACAATTTTTATTTTGATTGTTGAATTTTTGGAAGAAGAAGAAGAAGATGAAGAAGAGGAAGAAGAAGAAGAAGAAGAAGAAGAAGAAGAAGAGGAGGAGGAAGAAGAGGAGGAGGAAGAAGAAGAAGAAGAAGAAGAAGAAGAAGAAGAAGAAGAAGAAGAAGAAGAGAAAATCCTATTTTCGTTTACTTTTTTAAAAAAAATTGTTTGGATAAAATTATATAAGTTGAAAAATGAAGTGTTTTTTTGTATTCTATAAAAGATTAGAAAGTTTTGAAAATGTTAATTTGGTCCAAAATTTATTTAATTATATTTTAAAGAGTATTTGACTAGCTCTGGTCAAACTGTCACCAAAAACCAAATCAAGATTTATTTGACAACTTTTATTTAATTTTCTCACGTTTATATGTTGCCACATATGTCTCTTTAAGAATGAGTTAATCGATAAATTTAATGATTTAGGAATGGAAAAAATGTCAAATTGGACCTAATTTTAGTACTTTGAACCATAATTAAACAATAAAAATATGCTATAACACTTCAAACAACGATTTATATGGGTGTTATATAACTATCATATGAAGTTACTTGTATGATGAACTATTTATATGATAATCTTTGTAAACATAATTGATAGAATTGACGAAGATTGTTATACATTATACTTAGACATGTTGTAGGACTATATATTAGTGTTACATGTTGAATTAGGTGACAATTTAATTGAATTAGCCCCTTAAAGACCATTTTATGATATGCATATGTTGTCACATATGACATTTCTGCTGCAATTTTTTCAACAGAACATGCATCTCTTGTCACATATGTCTTTTCAGTGGTGACTTAATCGATAAATTGAGTAATTTAGGATGGAAAAATGTCAAATTGGACCAAATTTTAGTATTTTGGACCATAATTATACAATAAAAATATGTTATAACACTTGAAAAAATGATTTACAAGGGTGTTATATAACTATCATATGTAGTTACTTGGTCATTGTATGATGAACTACTAGTATGATAGTATTTGCCAAAATAATTGATAGAATTGATGAAGGTTGTTGTATTAGACCATAATTTTGTACTTATGCATGTTGTAGGACTATATATTAGTGTTACATGTTAAATTAGGTGACAATTTAATAGAATTAACCCTCAAAAAGATCATATTATGATACGATAAATATGTTGTCACATATAACATTTCTGTTGTAATTTTTTCAATAGAACGTGCATATGTTGCCACATATGTCACTTCAAGGATGACTTAATCGATAAATTGAGCGATTTAAGAATGAAAAAGTTTCAAATTGGACAATATTTTAGTACTTTGAACCATAGTTAAGAAATAAAAATATGTTATAGCACTTAAAACAATGATTTTCAAGGGTGTTATATAACTATCATATCAATTGCGACATGTAAGTCATATGTTGCTACATTTCTAACTTATATGTTGCAGCTTGTGTAAGTTATATATTGCAACATATATCTATTCTGTTGCTATTGAAATAAACTTTTCTGTTGCTACATATAACTATAATTTTTTCCAATAATCAGTTGTTGCAACATATAGCAATTTTTTGGAAACGCGAATGCAAATTATTAAAAAACTTGCATGTACCCGGATGATGATGAATGATTTTAAAGAACTATTAATTTTACATAGCAAAACAATCATGTGACGCCCCAATCATTTATGAAGTAATTCCAATTAATACAAAACAAAATATGATTCACTGATTAAATTAGTTAAATCCGATTCAAGAAGAGGAAAAGAAAGCTCAAGGACTAGAAGTCAAGACCAATAATGTACGAAAACAAGAAGAAAACTATAAAGAGAATGGGAAGAAAGGTAAGCAAAGAAGAAGAAGAAGAAGAAGAAGAAGAAGAAGAAGAAGAAGAAGAAGAAGAAGAAGAAGAGGGAGAACAAGAATACGACGAGAGGTGTGGGGAAAATATTTTATATCCCTTTTTGGTACAGCTTGCTCGTGGCTTCACCCCAATTTTAGTTCCCACAAAAAATAGTTAATTAGGTTTTAGTCTATTTGCCCTTATGCCCTTCATTTAATTCAATGGACCAAACTGTTAGCTTATAAACTTGAGGGCAACTCCACAATCATTAATCATTAATCACATAATTGTCACCTACACTCAATACTTAAGACTTATGTCACCGCCCATTTATTTTGAAACCTTACTGTCACCTTTATTTAAAAGTCCCTATAAACATTCTGTTGGAAAAATTGCAACAGACATGTCATATGTGGTAACATATCCACGTCCTGTTCGGAAAATTGCAATAGACATGTCATATTTGACAATATATGTATATCATAAAATGGTTTTTTTGAAGTTAATTAAATTAAATTTTCACCTAATTAAATATGTAACACTAATATATAGTCCTATAACATGTCTAAGTATAAAAATATGGTCTAATACAACAACTTTCATCAATTTTATCAATTTTTACAAAGACTATCATACCACTAGTTTATCATACAATGACCAAGTAACTTCATATGATAGTTATATAACACCCATAAAATCGTTATTCCAAGTGTCATAACATATATTTATTGTTTAATTATGGTTCAAAGTACTAAAATTTGGTTCATTTTGACATTATTTCATTCCTTAATCGCTCAATTTATCGATTAAGTCAACCTTGAAGTGACATATGTGGCAACATATGCATGTTCTGTTGGAAAAATTGCAACATATATGTCATTTGTAGCAACATATGTATAGCCTAAAATGTATCTTTTGGGTTAATTCAATTGAATTTTCACATAATACAAAATATAACACTAATATATAGTCATACAATATGTCTAAGTATATAATTATGGTCTTAAACAACAACCTTCATTAATATCGTTAGTTCATCATACCATAAAATGATAATTATATAACACCCTTGTAAATCGTTATTCCAAGTGTTATAACATATATTTAGTACTTTATTATGGTTCAATGTACTAAAATTTGGTCCATTTTGATATTTTTACATTCCTAAATCGCTCAATTTATCGATTAACCCATCCTGGAAAAGTTATATGTGGCAACATATGCACGTTCTGTTGGAAAAATTGCAACATATATCCTTTATGTTGGAACACATGTAGTTAATTTTTTGTAGTGTTTTTTATAGTAGAAATTATATATGTTGTCACAGACACGACATGTCTTCATTTCCATCATAATTGACATTTATTCAAACAAAATAATAATAATAATAATAATAATAATAATAATAATAATAATAATATATTTATACAAAAGAGAATCTAGGCCCGCCTACGTGACGCGACCACAAGAAAGAATTTCCTTTTAAATTTATTTATATCCAAAATTAGCCTTTCTCTTTCATGAAAAGATGCGACTTTAATGTAAGTTGGAACTTTAATGAAAAGTTGCGACTTTAATGAAGAGTTGCGACTTTTATCAGATGTTGTGACTTTTATGAAAAATTGTGACTTTAATGAAGATTTGTGATCACTTTTATCAAAAGTTGTGCAAAAAATAGCCCTCCTCTTTCATGAAAAGTTGCGACTTTAATGAAGAGTTGCGACTTTTATCAAAAGTTTTGACTTTTCTGAAAAATTGTGACTTTAATAAAGAGTTGCGACTTTTATGAAAAAATTTGACTTTTATGAAAAGTTGCTTCTTTGTGAAAAGTGGTGACTTTTATAAAAGGCTATGAACTTTACGAAGGGTTGAAATTTTTCCAAATAGTTGTAACCTTTCTGATAAGACACAATTAATATTTGTTCAACTACCCTTTGTTGTCTATAAATAGAGGGATTTCCTCTCATTTTAAAACAACAAAATCGTGATATTCTTCTTCTACACTGCAAAATTAAATATTGGTGCACTTTGCTAATGTAATTCTTTAAACATCTGGTATTCAAAGGAAATAGTTTTTTTTAGGGGACATTCTGCATTCAGCAAACTAAATTTTTTCCTTTTTATTTCATTCCATTTTACATATCCTGATGTATTTTTCTTACACTCATTAATTTATGCTTATGATATTAATTGTTGTTTTTGAGTACATGTTTTAAACTCTGTTTTTTATGTTTTTGCAATGTTATTGTCTTCGGTGATATCAAACATATACACATATAGTACTTATATTCATTGTGCAAAAAATAATTATTGTACTCAGTTCCAAGAATTCATGTTTTGATATTCTATATCAAATTTTATAACTTAAAAGTACTATATATAAGCATACATATTATCGATATTTACATAGATATGAAATTTTTCACTTATCAATTGAAGAAAATCATTATGCAAGTTCAAAAGTTATAATTTATTTCATGTTCAAGGTTAATTTATTTTTCTTTTTAAATACGTTAACAATTTCTTGAATTTTCTCCTAAGAAATATAATCACATTCTATAATATATGCAACTTAATATTTATTTTTATTACGAAATACCTTTGTATATATTCTTATTTTCTTATTTATTTTCCTTTTAATATTGATTAAATACCCAATGATTCATTATTTCATGAATAATTCATTCATTAGAGGTTTTTGACTTATGCGATAATGACAAATAATCAAATTCATGTTGGAATATTGTAAATAGTTTTTTAAGAACCTATTTTTGCATTATTTTTAATGTATGGATATTATTTATAACCGCGCGATGCGCGGGTAAATTACCTATTAATAATAATAATAATAATAATAATAATAATAATAATAATAATAATAATAATAATAATAATAATAATAATAATAATAATAATAATAATAATAATAATAATAATAATAATAATAATATCAACAAAAATGAACAATTGGTGACAATGTAATGTTGTCACATATCTCCTTTCGATTACATATGTTACCACATATCTTCTTTATGTGACACGTGTTACCACATATTTTCTTTCTTTGACCTATGTTACCACATATTTCCTGACTATGTTGCCACATATATCCTTTATGTGACATATGTTACCACATATCTTCTTTATGTGACATATGTTATCACATATTTGGTGACAATGTAATGTTGTCACATAAGTCATTTCTGTGACATACATTACCAGATATCTTCTTTATATGATATATGTTATCACATATCTTCTTTCTGTGACATATGTTACCACATATTTGGTGACAATGTAATGTTGTCACATATCTCCGTTCTGTGACATATGTTACCACATATCCTCTTTATGTGACATATATTACTAAATATTTTCTTCTGTGACATATATTACCACATATCTTTTTTCTGTGACATATGTTGCCCCATATATCCTTTCTGTTGGGGCATATGCAGATAATTATGTGGTGTTTTTTACAACATAAGTTATATATGTTGCCAAAGACAACATATTTCTTCTCTTCCATCATAATTCACATTTGTTTCGACAACAACAAAAAAAATCATTAATATTATTAGTAAAAATAAACACTTCCAATTGTTTTATACAACTTATCAACAAAAAAGTTACTCACAATTGTATGCATAACATCAATCTAATCAATGGTGAATATTGTTGCTTCACATCACAATTGACGACTTCGACTTTTTTTTCTTTCTCTTTCGCTTTCTTTTTCACGTTCTTCTTCTCCTTCTTCTCTTTTTCCTTCACTAGGTCCTTCTCCTTCTCCTTCTTGTTCACCTTGCTTTTTGGGTTTGAGTGTGATAAAGATCAGTAGTCATTATTTTTTTTCCACTAATTATAGATAGTGATTGAGAAATAGATTTTTTAAACCTTCTATACTTCAAATATATGTTGGACAATTGAACAAAACTGTATTTATAAAATCATATGAACAAAATGGTCACAAAATTCCAATAAAAAGCAACAAAAATGAATCTTCACTGAATGTTAACAATATATATACATTTTCTCAAAATTAGGGCTTTTTGAGTTTGATAACTTTCTTTCAAAAATAATAAATAATCGGTACCATTACACCATTATTCATTTTTCACATCTATATAATCATTATTCTTCATTAACCCAAGAAAAAAATTTAGTATTGTTCAAAAATTGTAAAATCTCTCAAAAAATGACTTACCCATTTTAAGTCGAACATAATTTTCACTTCAGAAAGAGGAGAGAGTCACGACCGGAGATGAGGAGGAAGATAATATAATGGGGAATAATATTTGTTTTGATTGTTGAATTTTCGAATTTTCTTAAGGAAGAAGTAGAAGATAAGAGAGAACATTGGGAGAAGAAGAAGAGAAAATCCTATTTATCATGGTTTGGATAGAATTATAAAAGTTGAAAAATGAAGTGCTTTCTTGTATTTTATTAAAGATTAGAAAGTTTTGAAAATGTTAATTTGGTCCAAAGTTTATTTAATTACATTTTGAAGAGGATTTGACCACCTCTTGGTCAATCTGTCACCAAAAAGCAAACCAAGAGTTATTTGACACGTTTCATTTAATTTTCTCAGGTTTCTAAAGGGCGTAGTAAAATGGTGATCAATCATTCGTTTGTTTTGCAGGTGATATTTTTGGTATTGAGTAATGTGATGGTTTCCTAGATGTGTTATGATTTTATATTTTTTTCAGAGGACGAGCAATATGATATAGCTTGGAATAGAGTTTTTTTTTGTTTGTTTGATGTATGCTATTTCCTTATAAAATAATATAAGAAATGCTTGTATTTGAGAATCATATATTCTCGTATTTATATTGTTTTTGTTTTTTCAGAATGCTTCTGAATAGATTCAATAAAATAACTTTGATTCTTGTATGCCGGGTTCTTATTTAGAAGATTCATGTATGTTGTAAAGTGAACATTGAAAAATAAACTTTTCTGGAAAATTAGTTGCACAAGTAATGAGTAATTTTTTCCCTCTTAGAAACTTGGTGACGTCTATACCATCCTCATGTCTTAATGGACCATCAGGCGTCCAATCAAAAGGTGACCATTTACATATCTGTTCATAGGCGAGGAAAAAGTGGTGTTTCTGGTAGGAGAGCATGTGATATTGAGAGAGGACGAGTTCCTGTTGAAATGGATGAAGTAGCCTTAGATGATCAAGCAACTTCTGATATTGGTTCCACTTAAGGGGCCACAGTTAGGAATTCAGTCATGTAGCACCAGGTGTGATATCAACCAAAAAATACCGAGATTTTCTCATTATCCCATACATAACGCCACAAATATCAAGGGATCTCAGTCTTTTGTCGCTTGAGAATGTCTTTGGGAGTTATAAGCCTCAATATTGTGAGGATGTCCCAAATTATACCTCAATGCCTGTGCCAATGTCCATGGAAACCCCTGATTCCATGAATCATTTAGAGGACTCCAGCATCAATATAGAAGGTAATTAGTTGGATGATGCCGATGAAGTATATGGTAATTATTCCGAGAATGCAAGTGGAGATGGGGAACCGACAATGAAGAAGAAGCGTATAACTTTTCCTAGCTTTGTCGGACTGGTATTTTGAAATCTTTACATCATTTTCTAAACAAAACATCTCCTTTTTTGGTTGAATAATTGATAAATTATTCTTACTTGTTAGGGAGTCACCATCTTAACCAGCATGGCATACAGAAAAAAACAAAAGGTAACAGAGACTCCGTAAGTAAAAAAAAGCAAAGGATAAATCACGAGGCGGAGACTTACAAGTAAGTGTACTGTACTTCCTGTTCTTAGCCTTTCAATCGTCTTGTAATGACTGAAAACAAGGTGTTTACTGAAACCTATTATTGATTAAGTGATTAGTAAGTATTAAGTACTATTTTGTGAGACTGTAATTGAAAATGGAGAAAATAGTTTAAACTTTTTTGCTACCTTAGCTCAACTGGTCATCAAATAGAGAAAATGTAGTATCTAAGTGACTAGTTCAACTGAAAATACATTAGTTCTGCTTTGCCTTTTGATGAGTCAAATGATGAACTTATGAATGAGTGAAAAAGTCATTTTGTCTTACTCATGAAGCTATTTCTCGTAAGTAATGACGTAAAATGGCTTGGAGCATCTGATTACTTGCTAAGTCATAAAAACATCATATATATGTTTGTATGATAAATGCTTGCTTGGAACTAGCAAGACAAGTGATCACAATCCCTTAGTTGAATCTCTTTCAGGTTGTTAAAATGACAAAACCTCGCGATTAGGTAATTGTTTAGGATATGTAGAAATCTCACCTTAAGAATAAGAGAAATCAAGGATGTATTATAATCAAAACAGAGAAACATGGTCACTGATGATTCATATAGTTTTATGATTTTCCATCTAGTATTTTAAGTAGTTAAACCAAGTTGGAGCAGTGACCAGTTGTGTTCAATTGCCATCTTACCAGGGTGCAACCTCTCTTTATTGTAGAATACTCATTGTAACATGCATGGAGCAGCAGTTGGAGTTTCCTCAAAAAGTTATCGTAAAAGTAAATGGAGAAACATGGTCAGTGATGATTCATATAGCCAGACACAATTTTTGTTTGGGACTAAGGCGTAATTAATATTGTTGATTGGAGCTGCAGTCTGCATTTTTCCTATGATAAGTCTTTCCTATTGAAGGGTGTACGTTTTCTGCATTAGCTCAAGTGTATCTGGCGTGTCTTCTGTTAATATGCCAAAAGAGGTTTTAGAGCACATGCCAAAAAATTGACATTGTGCAAGTAGTTTTAGTACTGTAAGTAGTATTATTACTAGTTAAAAATCAACTTTGTGTTCAGATAACTTAGAAAAGAACATTGTCATATCATTATCTTAATTTTTTTATGTATATTATTTGACAATAATTCTCTATTATGTCCTAATTTATGCAGAAATGAGCTGTTGAGGTTGCGTAAAAAGCTAACACGACTTTGTTTGGATACGAGCTCATGTCATACTTGTTTGAGAGATACAAAGTGGTCGTTGAATGTATATTCTCAAACATTATCTCGTCCTTTTGTAATTATGTTGTGATTCCTTCAAATTTTAGTCCTTTTACATTATATATCAATATTTCGGTTATATAAAAGGAATTTATTGCCATTATTGATTCTTATGTCCTGCAATTATTGGGAACAAGTGTTCATACTTATACTTCCGTTAGCATGTAGTTATGTGTTTAGCTATGTCCTGCACTTAATAGTTATTATTGTGTCCTAGCTGATCTGATTAAGTCAAAAGAGGTAGAAATGATTCTAGGAGGAATGGCGAGAGATGTTCAGTAAAAGGTAAAAAAGAATGCTAGCCGTGTCCTTTTCTTATTCAAACAAAAAAGAAGAATCTGTTTCTAGAAACTGAGTTAGCACTAACAAAGTAACTAGTTAAATTGAGGTTAAAAACGTTCAAAAAAAGATAAATGAAAAAGCAATTCAAGCGAACACTTCCAAAAATGCTATCAAACATATGCCCCCGAAGTGAAGCAAGCGATAGAATAGCAGTAGTAGAACATTTAAGGTTTATAATCAAAACGTTACTCACGGTGTCGTAATTGACAATCACGTTATAAAGGTAAAACATTACTCTATAGCTATATTTGCGCGATTGGATTCTTAAAAAACATTATTGTGAGTAACGTTTTAGGAGTAAAACCTGACTCAAAGTCACGTATTATAAAACGTATTTGTGAGTAACACTTTTAGTGTAAAACGTTACTCATAGTAACGTTTCTCAACCTAACGCCGTAAGATTTTTTAAAAATAATATGCCCTAAAATGTTACTGTAGAATACGTTTATACTAGTTTTGTCAAACTTTTGAAAACGTATTATTTTTATAAATTAGTTTAAGTAATCGCTTTATTTGGTCAAAAATTCTATTCGAAATAACTTAATTATCATTAAGAAGGTCATTAGACCAATCTATTTGGATAAGAATAATTACGTGTAATGTAGACGCTAGCAAATCAAACTTTGAATTTTCTACTCGACGAGTCCTAATCAACTCATAAATAGGGATTTTGATGATAGATTGAAAATTGAGATTTTTAGAAATTAGAATTCATGGTGGTGGAGCCACCATCATCTTCTTCGACAATAACAATGCTTGGACTTTAAAGCAGGAAGACATGGTGACAATGGTTGGTTGGTTCATGGAGTTCCATAGTTTATGGAATTAATAATGTGTTGACAATGGTGCCTTCACTACTGTTTGTTCTATACTTGGCATTCCAAGCCATGAGAATCTTCTCGAAGGTTTCTAATGGAAAATTGCATATAGTAGTTTCTCTTTATGTCATTCTTTGACTTGTTGGCATCTTTAATTTTTGTACATATATCGTCAAGTCCCCAGCGCTGCATTTAAACCTCTCTTCTCCTCTATAATTTCCCAATTTTTCTCTAAGAACCTTTTTAGTCTCTACTCCACTCGGTTACCGAGTTATAACTAGATGGGTAAACATAAATTGCCCTGTCAAAATCTCCCAAAAATTCACCTAAGCAAATCTTGTAGAGATACAAATGTTTTTACTTTGATGTAATTCTAAGGATAGATTGGTTGGATTCGTGTTATTCCTTAATCGACTGTAGATCTAGCATTGTTCATTTTTTGTTTTCAGACAAACCAATCTTAGAATTGAAGGATAGCAGCTTAGAACCTATGGGTCGGTTCATTTCTTACCTTAAGGCCAAAAACATAATCTCTAAGGGTTGTCTCTACCATCTTAATTGGGTTAACGACTCCAGCTTTAAAACATTAACTCTTCAGTCAGTCCTAGTATTTAGTGAGTTTCTAAAAATGTTTTATAAAGATCTTCTAAGAGTTCCTCCTAGAAGGGAAATTGACTTTCGAGTTGATATCCTTCTAGAGATGTTTTATAAAGATCTGCCCAGAGTTCCTCCTAGAAGGGAAATTGACTTTCGAGTTGATATACTACCAGACACCCAACCTATTTCTATTCCTTCTTACAGGATGGGTCTAGCTAAGCTTAATGAATTGAGATTATAATTAAAATAACTTCTAGTTTCATCAAACGTAGTATTTTGCCATGAGGTGCATTAGTGTTGTTTGTGAAGAACAAAGATGGTTCTCTCAGAATGTGTATCAACTATAGACAGCTGAAAAAGGTCACAATTAAGATTAAGTACCCTATACCAAGTATTGATGACTTGTTTGACGAACTTCAGGGTGCTAATCATTTCTCAATGATAGACCTTAGATACGATTATAATCAACTCAGATTCTGAGATAGTAACATTCAAAAAATAGCCTTAAGTACTCGGTATGACCATTATGAATTCATAGTTATGTCATGTGGACTAAAAAATACTCCTAAAGCTTTCAAGGATTTGATGAACTAAGTAATCATGCAATACATGGACATGTTTATTAACGACTTTATAGATGATCCTCATTTACTCTAGGAATGAGGAAGAATATGCATATTATTTGAGGGTTGTTTTGCAAACTCTCAAAGACCGCCAATTATTTCCTAAGTTTAGAAATGTCATTTTAGTTACAATCTGTTACATTCCTTGGTCACATTGTGTCTACGAAAGAATTTCAGTGGATCCAAAAAATTATAAGTTGTGAAACAATGGACAAAACCTACCTCTCATACATATGTCAAAAGTTTCTTGGGTCTTGTTAGTTACTACAGAAGGTTTGTGGAAGGATTTTCATCCATAGCCTCTCCATTAACTAAGTTGACTGAGAAAAGGAAAAGTTTTAGTGGTCAAATGATTGTGAGAATTGAAAACTAGATTGACTACAATCTTGTTTTGACTCTGCCAGAGGGTTCATTGTTTTGTGATTTATTGTGATGTATATAGAGTCGGCCTAGGTTGTATGTTGATTCAGTGAGGTAAAGTTAAACCTTATGCTTCCAGAAAGCTTAAGGTGCATGAGAAAAACTGTCCGACTCATGACCTCCAATTTGCTTCAATGGTGTTTGCACTCAATATTTGAAGAAACTAATTATATCGTTTTGAAATTGATGTATTCACTAATAATAAGACCCTTCAACATGTGTGATGTCTTGAGTTCCTCAAGGATTATGACATGAGTGTGCAATACCACCAAGTAAGGCAAATGCAGTAGCAGGTGCCCTTAGTATATTATCTATGGGTAGTGTAGGACATATTGAGGAAGATAGAAAACAGCTAGTGAAGGATGTTCACATGCTTGCTCATCTAGGAGTTCGTCTCATGATCATATCATATGGTGGTGTTACAATTCATAACAAATTAGAATCTTTATTAGTTGCAGAAGTTAAGGAAAAATAAGACAATGATTTGATGTTTCCCAAACATAAGAGTGTAGTCCATCAACAGAGGGTTGAGGTATTCTACCAAGGTAGAGATGGTGTTCTTCGCTATTAGGGTATACTATGTGTTCCTAATGTGGGAAAGTTGAGACAACATATTCTTGTAGAAGCCCATAATTCCAGGTATTCTATTCTTCGAGTTTCCACAAAGAGGTACTGCAATTTTTGGGAATTCTATTGGTGGAATGGTATAAAAGGGATATAGCATATTTTGTGGATAAGTACCCCAATTGCAAGCAAGTATAAATGGAACATCAGAAACCAGGAGGAATGAATTAAGTGATTGACATTCCTCCTTGGAAGTCGTAAGTGATTAACATGGATATCATCACTGGTTTACCTCGTTCTGGCAGGCACCATGACTCCGTTTGGGTGATAGTTGATAGAGTTAAGAAGTCTTCACTCTTTCTGGAAGTCAAGACTATAGATTTTGTGGAGGAATATGCCAAGATTTAAATTAATGAGATAGTCAGGTTATATGCGATTTCTTTGTCTATCAATTCAAATAGAGGTCCTCAATTTACTCTAATTTTTGGAAGTCATTTCAGAAAGGTTTTGGTTTTCAGGTTAATCTTAGCATAACATTTAATCCACAGACAAATAGACAAGCGCATCGTACCATTCAGACCCTAGAGGTGATGTTGAGAGCTTTCATCATCGATTTTTCAAGGGAAGATGGTATGATCATTTTCATCTTATTGAGATCGCCTACAATAATAGCTACCATTCCATCATTCAGATGATCCCTTATTAGGCATTCTATTGGTGTATGTGTATATCTCTTGTTTCTTGGTTTGAATTCGGTGAAGCAGCCTTGAACGGACCATATTAGATTCATGAAACTTTGGAGAAAGTGAAATTCATTGTAGATAGACTTAGGACAGCCTAGAATTGCAAGAAGTCTTATGCAAATATAAGGAGAAGGGAACAAGACTTCCAAGTTAATGATTGGGTTTTTATGAAAGTGTTGCCTATTAAAGGGGGTAATGAGATATGGCAAGAAATCGAAGCTCACTCCTAGATATGTAGGACATTACAAGATCTTGGAAAAGGTTGGTAAAGTAGTTAATGAGTTAGAGTTGCTAGCAGAACTAGCAGCAGTGCATCCAGTCTTTCACATCTCGCTTTTTGTAGAAGTGTGTGGGTGATCCAGCATCTATAGTGCCATTAGAGAGTCTAGCTGTCAAAGATAGTATTTTGTATGAGGATGTACTAGTTGAAATTATTGATCGTTATGTTAGAGGGTTGAGAAATAAAGAATTCGCTTCAGTCAATGTTTTGTGGAGGATTCATTCCATATAAGGAGCTACTTGTGAGTAGAAGAAGCCATGAAGGGAAATCATTCTCACCTCTTTTCTTCCATTTCCACTCAACTTGTGCTAATAGTTCCTCTTCAGTTTTTCGTCAGTGATATGGAAAATCAGTCTTACCATCATGTTCTTCCAATTTATACTTCCATTTTCAGCGTTTGCATGTCTTGGAGCTTAGTTTAGTCATAAATTTAGTTTTTAGTGTTTAGTGGTAGGGTGTGCAGCTCTTTCCGTAAATTCTAGCTAGTTTATTCTTCATTTAAGGACGAATATTCTCAAGGGAGATATAATGTAACACTTCAGAAATCATACCCAGAAAGGAATTGCAAAACATACCAGATGTAGTGAACCACGACATGCTTCATATACCATGATAGGGTCCACGGTCCATTGACCTGCCCATGGTCTAGAGTTCAACTCCACTCTGCCAAAACGTCAAACCATTGGACCTTTAAAAGCCATGATTTCAATGATGTAGCGTGGTATCGTCCATAGTGCCTTAACCAGTAGGCCCCGAAAGCCTAGCCCTCAGACCCCCTAGCCAATGTAAGACCATGGGGACCTTCATATTTTCTGGTCCAGAAGATAGGTTTTAGGGATATCTGTGAAGACTTATGAAGTATGCCTTCCTAGCCAGTCCCTTAGACCCCACCCCTAAGTGAGAACCATGACAATCTTCACAGTCGATGGTCTTTCAAACGGGCCGTTGGAGGGTCTGTAGAAGCTTGGCCAGTGGATCCCTAATCCTGAGCTCGCAAACCTCATCCCAAGTGAGGTTCATGAGGTACTTCATGATCTGTGGTCCCTCACATTGGCCATTGTAAAGCACGAGACAAACCCTAAGATTCGTAGTCAGAAAGTGAAGACCACAACCCAGTTCACGGTCTGTGGTCTCTGTCACATCTATAAAGATGGTCATTGTCAGCCCTTTTGCAGCTTTATGCTAGGGGTATTTTGGTCAATTCCTACTTTGTTAGACCTCTAAACCTCATCTTTTTTTTACCCTGTATTTCATGGTTTTTGTTAATTATAGAATAAAAACACAACTAGAACTTACCTAAGTCAAATCATAAAAAAATTTACTTGTAAGAATTTTACGACTAGAAAATAAGATAAAAAAGACTTGAAATCCTCTTATTCCATATTTGAGTAGAAATCCTTTTATTCCACATTGGAAAAGTTACCATGGGTCATTTAGAGAAATTATAGCTTGAGAGAAGAAAATGAGTCAAAAACCCTAGTTCAAGAACGCAAAAACTTTCACCATTTCCAGCCACAAAAAAAATATTTCTTTGTGTAATTTGTCACCAGATGTGTGGGATTTCACTATTGTGTTCCTTTTGAATATTAGGTCTAAAGAATTAAGTCAGATTCTTGATTCTCTTTTATTAACTATACCAAAGGTTTCAAAAAATTCAACATATTATCATGAATTAGTTATTAACATGTTCCAAATCAGATAATTATGTCATTACATTATTTCTTGCATTAATTTATGAAACCTGACCATTTTTTTCTTTGTTATTAATTGCACATGCTAAGTCAGATATTTTAGTATTCAATTATACATGCCTTAGATATGAATGCATCACTATCATATTTACTGTTGCTTTCTAAGTTTGCATGTTTAGTTTTGAACTATCTACTGTATTACAGAAATTTAATCATAATGTCTTAATCACTTAATATATTGGGAGTAGCATTACACTGAGTTGGACTAGTGTCAGTAACCCAAATACTCATATAGCTACGATTGTCACATAAGGAAAGTACCCCCTAGACGTACCGTCGTCGTCCTCGAAGAGGACTAAGACTAGACTCATAGCATTCATCATTACATTCATAGGCTAAAAAGAGCGGAAAATTAAAACAATTTATCTACAATTACTTCATGAGGTTTACTTAGCCCTCTCTCTTACACATAATATATTCATAGACTCCTCATATAAGAAGATTACATAGTCTTCTACTTTTATGACACACACACACACACACACACACACACACACACACACACACACACACACACACACACACACACACACACACATATATATATATGTCTTTATACAAGTAGAATGAATAGATAGTCTTTAGACTATAAAAAATAAACATAGCTAGAGTAAGAACAAGGCATCATCCTTGCACGTGAGGACATAACAACACTTGGAGAATGATTCCAAGCCTTTCTTACATATGGCCACAATCTCCTAAATGGCTTGAACCTAAAGTATTAGGGAAAAAGGCATAAATGGGTTTAACGCATCACTTGTTCTAAGTATGGAATCATATGCACATACATAATAGAAATCATGCTAAAAAAGGACATTTATTCAAAATCTTGAAAAATAAGTTTGGAAATCCCTTACGCACATTCAAGAACCAATACAAGTCAACAAGAACATATTTCTTAAGTCAAGACCATGTGTAAAACAATACCAACAATATCAATTCTAGTCAAGTCAACATGCATATCAATATAATTGAGCACATAATCAAGACAATTCTATCATCAAGTTATAATATCAACAAGTATACATAAGAGATCATGACATCATCACCTAAGCAAGACCATTACTCATAAACCCCCAATAAGTCCACTAGTGCAATGACTAAGTAAGGTTCCATAACCTTACTCAATCAAGCAAATCCAAGAAGGACCATAAACAATGCCTAACTTTACATACCATAACATCAAGAATAATTATCATCATATCTACCAACGGAGACCAACAACATATTCATGAGTGAAACCAATATTGCATATTGTTATTAACATGTAAAATCAACAAACACAAATCACTTACATTTATAAGCACATTGATACATAAGAACATCTTTCTAAGACTTCCGTCAAAGATAACTAGTGCAATGTATATGTAGAGTCCCGTACCACTAGCTAGACTAAGCCAAACCCCTTAAGTCATCCTAGTTAGAGTTCACTTTATTACTTCATTTCACTTTGGGGAACATCTTGCCTTAACCGACATAGATCAAATTATCTAATGTGGAATCCGGTGTCATGGAACCCTACACCGAAAGACGGTGGACTACTTTTCAAGGTATTAACAAAACATGGACATAAAATCTATGTTGTTCTACTAGCTAGTATTCATATGGGGGCAACATAGTTCAAGAACTAGGAGATATATTTGGGACCCTCTTTATGCTCTATGCATTATAGTCTCCAATCTAATAAGCACAATATTAATCCTACCTTCCCTATGTGGGAAGGGACACTCCTCACTTGTAGTTCACTCGGTGCTGAGCAAGAGTCCCTTTTGAAACATCTTTCATTAATTATCATAAGTTAGGTAAGGTCATAGGAGACTACTCCTTACATAGTCATAGTTTTTAGTTCAATAAGAGTTACATGGGAACATCCTTTCAGTGCAATCTACACATGTTAGGTTAGCACATTTACTTCACCATATCCTAATAAGGCACATAGGAAATTCATCACCAACCTTATATCATTACATCCTAGCAAAAAACTCACAAGCCATGAATCAATACATTTAAATTCGATATCATACGAAACTTAATCAACTCAATCATAAGGTGTACTTAAATAGAACTTCATCACTAAACACACGTAATCATAATTGAAGTAAAGGTTTGAGATCACAAGACTTACCCCAATCTCTTTTAGAAGCCAACATCAAAGGTTTTACCATCAACCATCCAATTAAACCCAACAATGGGTGTAGTATCATCACACAATAGTAAATAACACAATGATGAAGTCAATTGAATCACTACACATCAATTCATCACTAGTTCATAACCTAGGGTTAGGAACTTGGGTCAATTTCATGATCTACTTGACATACTAGGTTAATTCATCAAGAACTAGCATAATTGAATCATAATACATCAAAATATAAGTATAATAACCAAAATAATCATAGACAATACAATTTAGAAAATCAAATTCGTAATAGAAGAAAACCTACATGAAACTCATCTTTTTGAAATCTTTGAAGAATCATTTGGGGAAAGGAATCCCAAAGGTGAAAGGATCCCATACCTTGTTAATTGTTGAAGATTGATGGTAAAAAATACCCTTCTTTATTCCCTAAAGACCTTGACCTATCCCTTTTATACGTCCACACGTACACCTCAAATGAGAGTGTAAATGATCGTTGTCACTTTAAATAACTCAACACGATTTGAGATTGTTTCCACAGAGAATTTCTTTACAGACAATCTTTATTGTCGTTCTTATCCAATTGTTGTTACTATATCCTAATAAATTCAAATAGAGAGTAAAATTGGATATGAATATCAATGTAACAAGTTCTAAGCATGAGATAATAATTTAGATTTCAAATCAATTTAATCAATAATGACTAGGTCTGGGTTTTCTGTTTATTAAGCGAAAGAAGGTTAGTGTTCACTATGACAAGAACTTGTGAAACTCTTTTGAAATCGGAGCTTCAAGCAATCACACATTCACAAAACTCAGTGACTAAAGATTGTCTAATGCTTCTCAGCCTAATTAGATAATAAACGCTTGTATTCTCTTGAGATACAATTTATTCTTTTATAAAGAACTAATTTAACTAGATGTGAGGCTGAAGCTATTTTCTCTCGAATTCTAACTTTAGCTTCAATACAGTAAAGAGATTTTTGCTTTTCTTAACACGTTTTTTTTTCTCGAACAATCACTTCATTCAGGCTAGTCTAAAGTTTTCACTCCTTAGATCATATTAATACCCATGCTTGAATCTACAACATGAGAAAGGAGATTACTCTATGCTTGTTTTACAGATTCAGATTCACAGTCTCATCATGGATCCAACACACCTGATTTGATTACTTAGTGATTCATTATACTGTGTATATAACAGTTCATAATAATTGAAAACATAATTCTGAATACTCACGATATCAAATTGAAATTATAAATCACATTGTATAATCCAAAAGTCAAACTGTCTCCTGTTACCAAGTTGTTTCATAAACAAGAGTAATTCAAACAAAATCTCAAGTTCTATATGCCTTTTTGTCTTCCACAATTCGATAAACCCTAAGATAATTCAAAAAAACCCTAATTAATATTTTTAAAAAAACTTTTTAAAAGAGGCCTAATGTAATTAGAACTGTATTTTTGCTTTCCATCACGGACCCCATCACGGCCGTGAAAGGCTTTACGCTCTGTACAATAGTCCATGGTTTTGCCTTCAAATCCTCAAAATTGAAATCTAGTTCATGGATAAAATCACGGACTATCAAAATTATCACGGTCCGTGAAGACGTTCCTGATCTTCACTTAAACTTTCTACACTCCAGACCCTTTGCCCCTATTTTCTGCAATCTTGTTGATGGACAGAAACACGAACCCCATCAAAATTATCACGGTCCGTGAAATCTTCTGTGGTCTTCACTTCAACTTTCTCAACTTTGGACACTTTTCACTGCTCTTTAGAATCTGGTTAACGGACAGAACTACGGACCTTAAAAGTTATTACGATCGGTTAAGGTGACCTTAATCTTCACTTGAATTTCCTCAACTTTGAACACTTCACACTGCGTTTCTGGAATCTGGTTCACATACTGAACCACGACCCTTCAAAATGAGTATGGTTCGTAAAGTCTCTCGTAGCCTGTACTTAAGCTTTCTCAAAAGTAGGTTTCAAAATTTCTCTCCTATCATCATACTTCACGGTCACTTACATGGACCATAAAATGAGCCATGGACCATCAAGATGGACATGAGCTATTACTTCTCTCATTTGTATCATTCTCCAAGCTGCATCAACAAACACATCGAATCCTACCAAATGCACTTTATTCTAGTACTAGTTCCTTGTCTTTAAGCTTCAAACTGTACTCGGATATCTCGGTACATCACCCTTCAATGGAGTTCTTCTTTTTGGGAGAGAGAAAGTATAGAGAAGGAAGAGAAATTGTGTTTTGGAATTGTGGGAGTTAGATTAGTTTGATTAGGCTTAGGTCTTTACATAAGTCATTAACTAACTTAATTAGACCTCCCCTAACCCTTAACTAATTAACTAACCAACTAATTAATTAAATGAAGTAACTTAAAACTCACCAGAAAATCTCAGACATGACCTATGAGACCCCGACCTACAGGCCGTAGGTCAATCGACGGGCCTTAGGACCAACCGTCTTGCAGGTCCGTCGTTTTGGTCAGAGACATGCCAAAATGGCTATTTTTCCAAAATGGCTAACTCTTCTTTGACGGAGGCATCAATCCCCCATTGATTGATTTAAGCCTTGTCGCCTGCACCTCGTTAATGGCTACAATCTCAAGACAACTTTTAACCAAATTGGAATGGTCCTCTTAAGGACCCTTTGGGTTGTCCTTGGTGAGTCGTACTTAGAAGTTTCAACCCTAAACCAACTCTAATACATGTTATACACCTTATTGCCAAATCTCATTAAATTCCAACTCCTAAAACCCCATCAAATAGGCTAAGACACATTAGCACTTCTTTTGCACTCGTCTCAGGACGTCGTGGACGTTCTTTGAAGTTTTAACTCTAAAACATCCTAAATGACTTTTATACATTATTATTGACCTTAAGACAATGTTATCGACCTGATACATTCATGTGAGGATCTAGATTAGGTTTTAGACTTTTGGAGTGTTACATTATCCCCCCATTTAGGAATACTTGTCCCTGAATGACACTAAAAGTCTTTTGAAGGGAAAGGATAGACTTAATACCAGCAACCCAACCAACACATTCAAAATCAATACGAGTTACAAATAAAATCATAACAACATGTCATTTTCACAAAGTAACTCAAAATATCAGTTATAACACATAAGACCTCACATCATAACATGAGAATTTCCTTTTTACAGCAACGTGGGCCAACCTATCATTAACAAGTCAATTATGCCTAAATTCAACCTATAAAAATTATCAATATCATTTCATAAAGGCAACAACGTACCAAGTACACAATGAGTGCAAAAACAAGAAAAAGAGCATTTGGGCATGAAACTTCATTTTTGCAAAAAACGTTCATCGTAAGTATGCATATCTTTTCGAAACAAGTCAAATTCAATTAACTCATTATTTCATTATTATTAGGAACAAATAACCTTAATTATAAAGGGATATGGGTAACGGGACTTCATGTCGGCCTCGGCCTCCAATATTGCTCCCTTAACTCGGTGGTTCTTCCATAACACCGTTACCGAAGTCACCTCCTTGTTCCAAAACTATTTTACTTGTATATCAAGGATTTCAACCGAAACCTCCTCATAGGAGAGGTTCTTTTTTCACACCTAGATCCTGAATAGGAAGAATGGGCTCGGAATCAGCGATACACTTCTTAAACATAGAGACATAGAACACAGGATGAATCGAATCCAATTCACTAGGTAATCTTAACTCGTATGCAAACTTTCCTACCCTTTGCGAAATTTCATAAGGAACCCACATAACGAGGACTCAACTTCCCTTTCTTGATAAATCTCACCACTCTTTTCATGGGTAAAAATTTTAGATACACCTTGTCACCCTATTAAAATTCTAAGTTCCTTCTCCTATTATTGGCATAAGACTTTGGCCAGCTATAGGATGTTTGCAACCGGTTCCTTATTATGTGAACTTTCTCCAAGGTCTTATAGATAATTCGAGACTCAATAGAGAAAACTCACACACTTCAAACCATCCAATTGGATATCTACATCTCATACCATACAAGGCCTCAATAGGAGCCATAGATATAGTTGAATGGTAAATATTGTTATAAGAGAACTCAACCAAAGGAAAATATTTATCCCAATTTCCCTTGAAATCAATTATACAAGCTCTAAGAATATCATCACTCATTTTAATAGTAAACTCCACTTGACCATCCGTTTAGGGATAAAAAGCGGTGCTTAGCTTCAAATTGTTACCCAATTTTTTTTTGGAATAACCTCCAAAACCTAGATGTGAATTATGCACCCCTATCCGAATGATGAATAATGGAATACCATGGCGACACAATCTCATCTATGAATACCCTTGCATAATCCTCCACCGAGTAAGTGGATTTAACAAGTATAAAATGAGCAGATTTTGTCAACCTATCCACGACCAACCATATCGAATCTTGTTGCTTTTGTGTCCGAGGCAAACCTACCACAAAGTCCATATTTATGTCTTCCCACTTTAAAGTGGGAACTTGTATATCTTGAAGTAACCCCCTTGACTTTTGGTGCTCGACTTTCACTTGTTGGCAATTTGGACATTTTGCAACAAATTCCGCTATGTCCTCTTTTAAGACTTCCCACCAAAACAATTCTCTAAAGTCATGATACATCTTTGTAGAACCAGATGAATGGAACAATGGGAACCATGGGATTCCTCAAGAATCCGATTTCTCACGTCATCAACATTAGGCACACACAACCTTTCTTAATACCTCATGACATCATCCCCCCTTAAGAAGAATGACTCATTAAGCTTACCAAGAACCGACTCCTTCAACTCCGTCAATTGCTTAGACTTCACCTCAACCACCCAAGATGATTCGGAGTTATGATGGACCATAAAACCAACATTTGGAGAATCTTCCAATCTAACACCCAAACGAGACAACCTATGAACATCTTTCACTAGGTCTTTCTTGTGTTCTTCTACATGAGACATACTACCCATGGACAAACGACTAAGATCATCTGAAACCATATTGTCCTTATAGGAGAGAAAGATAACACTCATGTCATAATCTTTCAACAATTCCAACCACCTTCTTTGTCTGAGGTTTAAATCCTTTAGAGTGAACACATATTGAAGACTCTTGTTGTTGGTATACACCATCAACATGCACACCATACAATATTGCCTCCATATTTTCGAAAATACCATGATCGCTGACTCAAGATCATGAGTTGGATAAGTCTTCTCATGTACCTTAAGTTGTCTAGACGCATAAGCTACTACTTTTCCATGTTACATAAGAACACATCCTAAGCCCACTCGAGATGCATCACAATATACAACGAAGCCCTTGGTACCCTCGGGTAAAGTCAGCACTGGAGCGGAGGTAAGCCTCTCTTTTAGGATTTGGAAGCTTCTTTCACATGCCTTCGACCACTAAAATTTCATACTATTTTGAGTCAAGGTATTCAAAGGAGATGCAATGGACGCAAAACCATCCACAAACCTCCTATAATATCTTGCTAGACCCAAAACACTTCTTATTTCGGTTGGAGTCATTGGTCTAGGCCAATTCTTGACTGCTCATTTTTCCTCAGATCAACCTCAACCCCCTCACTAGAGATTATATATCCAAGAAACGCCACTGACCTCAACCAAAACACAAATTTGTTATACTTGGCAAATAATTGTGTTCCTTAAACACTTGCAAGATCACTCTCAAATGGTCCTTATGTTCACCCTCATTTTTCAAATATACCAAGATACGTTCAATAAATACAATAACAAATGAATATAGGTAACTTCAAAATACCCTATTCACGAGGTCCATAAACGCCTGGGGCATTAGTGAGACCAAAGGACATCACTAAGAACTTATAGTGACCATATCTAGTTTGAAATATCATTTTTGGTATATCCTCACCTTTCACCCTAAGTTAGTGATACCCCGATCTCAAGTCAATCTTAGAAAAGTAACTTGCCCTTTGGGGTTATCAAATAAGTTATCAATCTGAGGGAGAGGATACTTGTTCTTACTAGTGATTTTGCTGAGTTGGAAATAATCAATGCACATTCTAAGGGACCCATCCTTCTTCTTCACAACAATAACGGAGCAACCCATGGAGAAATACTAGGTCGTATAAAGCCTTTGTCTTGAAAATATTTGAGTCGAGCCTTCAACTCTTTTAGTTCGATGGGAGGCATCTGATATACCGTGGTTTCACGGTATAATTAATACTTTTTCCTTAAGTTTAGTGTGTCCAAAAGCCTTTTTGTGCTAATTTTTATATAAGTTTCTCTTTGTTTTGCAGGAAATCTGTCCAAAGCTGAATGCGGAGATTTTGAGCGGAAAAATGCAGAAGAGACCACCTACGGAGCTTATGACGGTCCGTCGTGCCTGTGACGGTCCGTAGGTGGCAGCGTAGTGCAGCTGCTGAAGGAAGATGGGGAAGTCTGAACAAGTGTGGGATTACGAAGCTTGTGACGGTCCGTCATGGCCATGACGGTCCGTCCTGCAGGTTCGTCGTGAAGATCAGAGAAGTGATCCCAGTACCCAGATTCCGAGAGTTGAAGTATTTTGGAACGAAGACCCTCGACGGACCGTTGTGCCTATGACGGTCCGTCATACTTGCCGTCGAGGGGAATGAAGAGAGCAGCAGAAGAAATTGCACAAGTATGGGACGACGGAGTCCACGACGGTCCGTCGTGACCACGACGGTCCGTCGCGAGGTCCGTCGACCCAGCCGCGTTTTGGCAGATTTCCAGCAATTAGAATTCTTGTTTAATTAGGTTTTTGTGTTTTTATAAATAGTTCGAAAAACCTCGTTTTTGAGGTTAGACACCTGATCGTTAGACTCTTAGATTGTTAAAACTTCGTATTGGTGAACATTGTATTGTGAGATTCTTGATAATCATTAGACTTTTCGTGAGATTATTGATTACTTTGAGAATTCTTGCAAGTGATTTTTGGTGATTAATCAAGCAACCTTTTGGATTTTATTCTTTCTCATTGAAGTAAGTACATGAATTCTTATTTAATATATTTGAATATTGTGTTTATGGCTATGAGTAACTAAACTCCATAACTAGGGCTGTGGGAACCATAGGCAAATAATGAGATAAACCCTAACTAAAATAACAATTCTAGAATAGTGTCTTGCATGTATTAATAATTCTTTCGCTTAGAAGTCTTTTTAACGGATGGCCAACGTTAGAACTCGCCTTAATGCTACTTGCCGGACCAAGGAGGTAGATAATAGGAAAAGAATTATTAACATAGATTTAGTGTATACTATCTAATAGGCTAGTATTGATTGGTACGAGGTAATAACTTAGTCAAATATCGAATACAATGCTTAATATGAGGTAAAGATAAGGGTTAGGAAAGCAACACACGTAGCCGGACCAAGGTGCGGAGTGAGATTTTCTAGATGCCGGACCAAGGATTTAGAAATACATAACTTATCACTTTGCATGCAAGATACTAGGAAAGAATTGTTATAGTTAGAATTATCGAGTTATGAACCTGTGGGGAACACGTAAACCCTAGTTACTTTGATTAATTGATTAAACTCCAACATTCAAAGCTGTTAAGTGTCTCTTTCAATTTCGTTAGTTATTTTCACTCATTTAGAACTAGAAACCCCCCTTTTATTGTTTTTACTTTCCAAGGAAGTCATTGACCAAACAATAGTAATAACAGGTTGAAGTTAAGTCTAGACTATTTTCCTCGTGGGAACGATCCCAACCTCACTAGTTGGATTATTTACTTGACACGACCGCTTTACTTCTTATTTGAGAAGTAAGTTTGAGCGTATCAAATTTTGGCGCCGCTGCCGGGGAATATAGCTTTTAGATTAACTTGAACTTATTACTATAGTTTAGTTGATATTTTCTTGATTTTACTTTGTTTTATTGTTTTTGATTTCTTTTCAGAACTATCCTCCTTGTATGCCAAATACACGGAGAGGAAGAGAACCGCTGTTTCCCTACGATCACGAGTTAGAGCGTACACTGCGCAATATGAATCGTAACTTGGGAATAAATGATGAGGATCCGAACCAGAACATCCCAGCTCCGGTTGATGTTCATGGTCAGATGTTACCCGATGCTCCGGGTGAACATCAACAGAGGGGACAGAATCCCGCTCCACGGCCCCAAGCATACTACAGAGGCTATGATAACATAGCAGATTCGGATGGGCCACTGGTTTTGCCTCCTCTACCCACAGGCCACACTTTTGTGGTAACTAGTAGTCTGATGCAAATGCTCACTGCCAGAGGTTTGTTTTCAGGGCTACCTTCTGAGGATCCACATGCCCATATAGCTAAGGTAAGGGCAGTGTGTAAAAGTTGTGTGGGGAGGCCTGATTTGGATCTAGATGTAATAGGGCTCAGAGTGTTTCCTCTCTCACTGACGGGAGAGGCTGCTATTTGGTTCACTGAGCTCCCATACAACTCCATCTTTACTTGGAATCAACTAAGAGATGTCTTCTTAGCACGCTACTATCCGGTCTCCAAGAAACTAAACCACAAAGACAGAGTGAATAACTTTGTGGCACTACCAGGAGAGTCAGTTAGTAGTTCTTGGGATAGATTCACCTCATTCTTGAGAAGTGTTCCAAATCACCGTATAGATGATGAGTCACTGAAAGAATACTTCTATCGGGGACAGGATGACAACAACAAAGCGGTATTGGACACTATAGCAGGTGGATCTTATGGAGAATGTCCTTATGCTGAGATTGCTGAAAAATTAGAAAAAATCTCCCGGAATAACAAAGCTTGGAGTACTAGGAAGTCTGATACAGGGAGAAACACCTTCGCAGTGCAGTCCACTCACAACCCAGCCACAGATGAGATTCGTGAAGAAATGGCTCAGATGAGAACAGAGCTTGGGTTGGTACTAAAACATGTCACTGGGGTGCAAAAAAGAAAAATGCAGTCAACAGCTTGTCGAAACCACCACCACAAAACGATGAGTGTTATTATGAGGAGGATTCCTATGCCGTAAATGAACAGATGGGGGGTTTCCGACCAAGTGCCCAAGGCTCTAATCAGGAGAATTGGTGCNCCTTCAGATTAACTTGAACTTATTACTATAGTTTAGTTGATATTTTCTTTATTTTACTTTGTTTTATAGTTTTTGATTGTTTTTCAGAACTATCCTCCTTGTATGCCAAATACACGGAGAGGAAGAGCACCCTTGTTTCCCTACGATCACAAGTTAGAGCGTACACTGCGCAATATGAATCGAAACTTGGGAATAAATGATGAGGATCCAAACCNATGGAAACTACAATAGCGACAACAACTTCAACAGGGGTAACTATGTTAATAGAAACGACAGGAATGGACCCTATGTTCCTCCTTAAAATCGTGAAGTTACTCCTAGGGATGGTGGAGGTAGTATGTCGCGAGTTGAGGATATGTTACATAAAATGATGAGGAGGTTCGATGCTAGTGATGAGCACAATAAAGAGTTGAGGAATGATTTAGCGGGTATTGGGAAAAAAGTTGATACACATGCAATATCGATTAAGCAACTTGAGTTACAATTGGCCAAATTATCTGCAACTGTGAACACACGGCAACCGGGCACTCTCTATCTAGCAACATTGTCCAAAATCTGAAAAATGATGGACATTGTATGGCAATTACTACTCGCGGTGGCAAGCAAACCATTGA
>NC_028645.1:12599503-12602583 GCF_001406875.1 Solanum pennellii | reverse complement strand
TAGTGTCATTGCTACAAGATCTCTGGTCCAAAAGAAAGAAGATCCGGGTGCATTCACTATTCCTTGTACAATCGGGCTATTACATTTTGCGAAAGTATTATGTGATCTGGGGGCAAGAATAAATCTCATGCCCCTCTCGATTTACAAGAAGTTGGGTTTGGGTGACCCAAAGCCCACTGCGATGCGGCTACTGATGGCTGATCGAACAACAAAACGGCCTATTGGGATACTCCACGATGTGCTAGTAAAAGTGGAGTCATTCATATTTCTAGCAGATTTTGTTATTCTTGATCACGAAGTCGATTTTGAAGTGCCCATTATTCTTGGGAGACCATTCCTTGCTACGGGAAGAGCCTTAGTAGACATGGAAAAGGGGCAGATTAAATTTCTGTTGAACAATGAGGAAGTGACCTTTAATATTTGTAGGTCCATGAGGCAGAGTGGTGAGCTCCAATCGGCATCTGCTATATCCTACAACATGGGTGAGACATCTGAGACACAAATAGAAGAACGTCTAGGTGTAGAAGCATTAGCGGCAGTAATAATGAACTTTGATAGCGACTACATTGAAGAGTATGAGTCATTAGTTGAGGCTCTTGACTGAGGTGATGTTCGGTTTAAACCGAAGAAATTTGAGCTTGATATGAAGAATCGCGAGTCCCCACCCGCGAAACCATCTATAGAGGAGGCTCCAAAATTGGAACTTAAAGCTCTCCCACCTCATCTAAGGTATGAATTCTTAGGAAATGGTGACACTTTGCCGGTAATCATTGCATCAGACCTGGATGATCAACAAGTTCAAAGTTTGGTGAAGGTACTAAAAAGGTTCAAAAGAGCTATTGGGTGGACTATTGCGGACATTATTGGGATCCCTCCTGGTATTTGCTCTCATAAAATCCAACTCATGCCTGATCATAAGCCGAGTATTGAGCACCAGAGACGCTTAAATCCTCCTATGCAAGAGGTCGTGAAGAAGGAAATCATTAAATGGTTGGATGCTGGAGTAATCTACCCAATCGCCGATAGTAGTTGGGTATGCCCGGTTCAGTGTGTACCTAAGAAAGGGGGAATGACTGTGGTCCCCAACGAAAAAAATGAACTTGTTCCAATGAGACCGGTTACTGGTTGGAGGGTGTGTATGGATTTCCGTAAACTAAACTCATGGACTGAAAAAGACCATTTTCCTATGCCCTTCATGGATCAGATGTTGGATAGACTTGCCGGAAAAGGGGGGTACTGTTTTCTTGATGGATATTCGGGGTATAATCAGATTTCTATTGCACCAGAAGATCAAGAGAAAACCACTTTCACTTGTCCATATGGGACCTTTGCGTTCAGAAGAATGCCATTTGGGTTGTGCAATGCACCCGCAACATTTCAGAGATGTATGATGTCGATAATCTCTGACATGGTGGAGGATACTATAGAAGTCTTTTGGATGATTTTTCTGTGGTTGGTGATTCATTCGAGCGGTGTTTGACCAATATATCTGAGGTCCTTAAGAGATGTGAAGACTGCAATTTAGTACTAAACAGGGAAAAGTGTCATTTCATGGTGAAAGAGGGTATTGTGTTGGGTCATCGCATTTCAGAAAAGGGCATAGAGGTTGATCGAGCTAAAGTCGAGGTAATAGAGAGACTTCCCCCACCGATCTCTATGAAAGGTGTGAGAAGCTTTCTTGGGCATGCAGGTTTTTACCGGAGATTCATCAAAGACTTTTCAAAGATTGCACACCCATTGTGCAAACTGAATGAATTCTATCTTAAAGCATTCGGTGAGCTAAAAGTAAAATTGTTGTATGCGCCTATCATTATTTCTCCGGATTGGAACAGTCCATTTGAGGTGATGTGCGATGCTAGTGGGGTAGCTCTTGGTGTAGTATTGCGACAGAGAAAAAACAAAATCCTTCACCCCATTTACTATGCTAGTAAAGCCCTAAATGAAGCTCAGAAGAACTACACAGTGACTGAGCAAGAACTCCTTGCAGTAGTTTTTGCTTTTGAGAAATTTCTCTCCTATTTACTACGTACTAGAGTTATAGTGCATACTGACCACTCAGCATTGAGATATTTGATGGCGAAGAAGGATGCAAAACCTAGGCTGATTCGTTGGGTATTACTGCTACAAAAATTTGACTTTGAAGTGATGGATAGAAAAGGAACTGAAAATCAAGTTGCTGATCACTTGTCTCGTCTAGAGGATGAAGCTATGAGAGAGTTAGGGGTTAAGACTGACATTGATGATACTTTCCCCGATGAACATGTATTGGCTGCTTCACAAGACTTGATCCCATGGTTCGCATATTTTGCGAACTATCTGGCTAGTGATATTATTCCACCAGACTTGTCCTTTCATCAAAGAAAAAAGTTCATGTACGATGTGAAGAAGTTCTTTTGGGATGAACCATACTTGTATAGGAGTTGTGCATACGGGATTATTCGGCGTTGTGTGCCAGAATGTGAGATGTTGAGTGTGTTGGAGGCATGCCATTCCTCACCCGTTGGTGGACATCACAGTGGTATCCGAACCGCTCATAAGATATTACAATGTGGTTACTATTGGCCAACTCCTCATCAAGATGCTCATGGGTTTGCTAAAGCATGTGACAGATGCCAACGAAATGGCGGTATTTCAAGAAAGCAAGAGCTCCCTCTAAACCCCATTCTTGTGATTGAGTTATTTGATGTTTGGGGTATTGACTTTATGGTCCCTTTCGAGAGTTCTCATGGAATGAAGTACATTCTAGTAGCAGTTGATTATGTATCTAAATGGATCGAAGCCATAGCCCTCGCAAACAATGAAGGGAAGAGTGTCACTGCATTCTTGAAAAAGAATATACTCTCTCGTTTTGGCACCCCAAGGGACATTATTAGTGATGGGGGCTCCCACTTCTGCAACAGATTGTTCAAGGGGTTATTGGAGAAATACGGGGTTCGCCATAATGTGGCCACTCCTTACCACCCTCAAACTGGTAGGCAAGTTGAAGTGTGGAATTGGGAGATCAAACAGATATTATCCAAAACAGTGAACTCTAGTAGAACGGATTGGTCAAGGAGGCTTGATGATGCTCTTTGGGCCTA
>NC_028645.1:12585700-12594865 GCF_001406875.1 Solanum pennellii | reverse complement strand
GTCCGTCGACCCAGCCGCGTTTTGGCAGATTTCCAGCAATTAGAATCCTTGTTTAATTAGGTTTTTGTTTTTTTATAAATAGTTTGAAAAACCTCATTTTTGAGGTTAGACACCAGATAGTTAGACTCTTAGATTGTGAAACTCCGTATTTGTGAACATTGTATTGTGAGATTCTTGATAATCATTAGACTTTTTGTGAGATTATTGATTACTTTGAGAATTCTTGCAAGTGATTTTTGGTGATTAATCAAGCAAACTTGTGGATTTTACTCTTTCTCATTGAAGTAAGTACATGAACTCTTATTTAATATATTTGAATATAGTGTTTATGGCCATGAGTAACTAAACTCCATAACTAGGGTTGTGGGAACCGTAGGCAAATAATGAGATAAACCCTAACTAAAATAACAATTCTAGAATAGTGTCTTGCATGTATTAATAATTCTTTCTCTTAGAAGTCTTTTTAACGGATGGCCAACGTTAGAACTCGCCTGAATGCTACTTGCCGGACCAAGGAGGTAGATAATAGGAAAAGAATTATTAACATAGATTTAGTGTATACTATCTAATAGGCTAGTATTGATTTGTACGAGGTAATAACTTAGTCAAATATCGAATACGATGCTTAATATGAGGTAAGGATAAGGGTTAGGATAGCAACACACGTAGCCGGACCAAGGTGCAGAGTGAGATTTTCTAGATGGCAGACCAAGGATTTAGAAATATATAACTTATCACTTTGCATGCAAGATACTAGGAAAGAATTGTTATAGTTAGAATTATCAAGTTATGAACCTGTGGGGAACACGTAAACCCTAGTTACTTTGATTAATTGATTAAAATCCAACTGTCAAAGCTGTTAAGTGTCTCTTTCAAGTTCGTTATTTATTTCCACTCATTTAGAAGTAGAAACCCCAATTTTTATGTTTTTACTTTCCAAGGAAGTCATTGACCAAACAATAGTAATAACAGGTTGAAGTTAAGTCTAGACTTTTTTCCTCGTGGGAACGATCCCAACCTCACTAGTTGGGTTATTTACTTTACGCGACCGCTTTACTTCTTATTTGAGAGGTAAGTTTGAGTGTATCAGCATCCGATAAGGAGGAATTTAAATGGGGTTGTTATCAGGTAGCAAGTCAATACAAAAATCAATTTCCTGTTCGGGAGGGATTCCTGGAAGATAATTAGGAAAGACCTCCAGAAATTCTCTTACTACGGGGATTAACTCAATGAGAGGATTTCCGGAGTCCAAAATATTTGAATCTTGCATTAGGGTATAAAAACCATTTTGAGATAATCTTACAAGCCTTTAGACAAGAAATGATACGACCTCTAGGAATAGAATTTCTCCCCTTCCACTCTAAGACGGGTTCATTTGAAAATTTTAACTTGACAATTCTTGTTCTACAATTAATGGAAACAAAATATTTATGCAACCAATCCATCCCCAAAATGACATAAAAATCAACCATATCGAGTTATATTAATTTAACTTGAGCAACTCTATTGGGCAAATTTATAGGACAATTTCTATACACCCTCGTTGCAACAACCGACTCACCTACCGGGGTAGTTACCATGAAAGGTTCATTTAGAATATCGGGAAAAATAACAAAACTCTTAGCTATCAAGGCAGTAAAAAATATAATGTAGCACCCGAATCAAGTAAAGCATAAACATCAATAGAGAAGACGTGTAACTTACCAGTCACCACATCGGGAGAACTCTCTTCTTCACCCCTAGAGTGAAGAGCATAAAAGTGATTCTTCTTTGGAGCATCCACATTAGAACCACTAGCTTGAGCTTGCCCACTTCATTTGTCTTTACCCTTCAAATTAGGGAAATCCATAACCTTGTGGCCACTCTTGCTACACCCAAAGCAATTCTCCATCCCCAAAAGGCAATCATCATAATGCTTCTTAACACACTTCCCATAGGTTGTCTTCTTAGCTGGTGAACTAGTACCTCTTCCCTTTTGAAACTTAGGGTTAAAGACCTTATCATCACGAGCCACGAGAAATTTTGAAGGAACTTGATTGGAGAACCTCTTCTTGAATCTAGGCTTATCATCAATTTCCAACCTCCCCTTTGAAGCACCACCATCATATGACTTGACCCTACTGGCCTTTCTATTCTTTCCCCTTAACCTAGTTTCTTCCGTATGTTGAGCATGAACCATGAGCCGAGAGATATTCATATTATCATGAAACATAGTCCAACGACATTCTGATATCAAGTTTTTAGACACTCCTGTAAGAAAACGACTCATTTCATCCTTTGAATTTGACACCAAGGATGGAGCATACTTTGACAATTTAGTGAATTTCAAGGAGAAGTCCAGTACAGCCATACCTCATTGACGAAGGCTAATGAATTATCCACCTTATCTTTCACTCTAGGAAGGAACTTATCAAGGAAAGCCTTCTTGAAGATCTCCCAAGTTACCGGTCCACCCCTTAGTTCCCTATTATCCCTCCATTATACGTACCAAGTTTAGGCAACATCTTTGCGTTGATAGGCTGCTAACTCGGACTTCACAATTGAAGTCACACCCATAGCTAGATAATCTTATAGAAATCATCGTGGAAGTATTTAGGGTACTCATCCAACCTCGACCCAAAGAACATAGGTGGACTCATTCTTGTAAAGTCTGCCAAACGAGAGGGCATAGTGTTTTCATGTGGAGGCACTCGAGGTCCAACCTCCCTATTCACTTGGGTCATCATAGCTTGGACTTTAGAAGTGACAGAATCAGCTTGCGAGGTTCTGGCTTAGGACAATTAATGAAGGTTGACCTTATCTCCCAATGGGTCATCGGTGGAGGAACAACCGGAACTTGATAACCCATAGCAACTTCTTAAAGTGGAGGAACTTGTTTGTCTTGTGGAGCCACTTGGTTGTCGTGGACTCCCACATTATCCATCTGTTCCACGTCCATTCTAACAGCTGCTTTTCGAGTATTTATACATTTAACAACGATACAAAGTTTAGGTGAAAGCACATAACAAGATTCGAGAGGCACGACATAGGAATACAAAGAGATGAGTGTTTTCTAAGGATTACATAGTCTGTCATTCATAAGTGTGGTGTACTTCACAGTTATGAATAAGAATCTACATAGACGTGGTTTAATGAGACATCAATTCTAGGTATATTCAACCGGGTTCTGATAACAAGTTTGTCACATCCGAGAAGTACCCCCTAGACGTAACGAGCGTTGTCCTGGGAGAGGACTAAGACTAGCTTATTAGCATTAATAATTACATTCATAGGTTAAAAGTGAGGAAAATCTAATATTTTTCATCTAGAATTACTTTATGAGGTTTGCGTAGACCTCTCGCTTACACATAATATATTCATAGCGAGTATACATAAACTCCACGTATAAGAAGATTACATAGTCTTCTACTTTTATGACACACATATATATCAGTTACATAATATAGTCTTAAAAGGGATGTCTCATATTAAACCATCTAAACGAAATCGAACCATATGGGCAAAAGCTTTACACAATGTATAAATGCCACTTAAAGCTTACACATTGTCTTGAAACAAGTAGAATGAATTGATCGTCTTTAGACTATAACAAAGAAACATTGCTAGAGTAATAACAAGGAATCAACCTCGGACATGAGGACATACCCACACTTAGAGAAGGATTCCAGGCCTTCATTGCAAATGGCCACAATCTCCTCATTGGACTGAACCTAAAATGTTGGTGAAAAAGGGAGAAATGGGGTTAAAACATAACTTGTACTAACTATTGAATAATATGCATATACAACATAGAAATAATGCTAAAAACGGACATTTATTCAAAAGCATGCAAAGTCACTTCGAAAATACCTTATGCACATTCAAGAACCAATACAAGTCAATCATCACATATTCCTTAAGTCAAGACCATGTGTAACAAAAGACCAAAAATATCAGGTCTAGTTAAGTCTACATGCATATCAACATAATTGAGTACATAATCAAGACGATCTACCA
Organism: Solanum pennellii; assembly: GCF_001406875.1. Classification (NCBI taxonomy): domain Eukaryota; kingdom Viridiplantae; phylum Streptophyta; class Magnoliopsida; order Solanales; family Solanaceae; genus Solanum; species Solanum pennellii. Next base: position 12,590,869 of record NC_028645.1, on the reverse strand, counting down.
TCAAGTTATATTATCAACAATTATACATAAGAGTTCATGACATCATGACCTAAGCAAGACCATTACTCATAAACCCCCATTAAGTCCTCTAGTTAAACGACTAAGTAAGGCTCCATGACCTTACTAAGTCAAGCATACCCAACAAGGACCATAAGCGATGCCTAACTTTACATACCCATAACATCAAGAATAATTATCAACAAATCTAGCAATGGAGAGCAACAACTTATTCATGAGTGAAACCAATATTACATAGTATCATTAACATGTAAGATCAAATATACATATAAATTACATTTATAATCATATTGGTACATAAGAACATCTTTCTAAGACTTCCCTCAAGGCTAACTAGTGCAATGTATAGGTGGAGTCTCATACCCCTACCTAGATTAAGCAAAACCCCTTAGGTCATACTAATTAGAATTCACTTTATTACTTTATTTTACTTTTGGAAACATCTTGCCTTAACCAACATAGACCACATCATCTAATGTGGAATCTGGTGTAATGGAACCCTACACCGAAAGAAGGTGGACTACTTGCCATGGTAGTCAGAAACATGAACATAGCCTCTATGTGTATCCACTAGCTAATATTCCTATGGGGACAACAAAGTTCAACAACTAGGAGATGCATTTGGGACCCTCTTTATGCTACATGCATTATAGTCTCCAATCTAATGAGCACAATGGTGATCCTACCTCCCTATGTGGGAAGGGACACTCCTCACTTCTAGTTCACTCAGTGCTAAGCTATAGTACGTTTTGAAATGTCTTTCATTAATTATCATAACTTTGGTTAGGTCATAGGAGACTACTCCTTATATATTCATATTCTTTAGCTCAATTGGATTACATAAGAAAATCCTTCCATGAAATTCTCACATGTGAGTTTAGCATATTTACTTCACCATATCATAATAAGGCATATAGAAAATTCATCAACAATCTCATATCATTACATCCTAGCAAACAACTCACAAGCCATAAATCAAGACATTTCAATTCAGCATTATACCAACACTAATCAATCCTACCATAAGGTGTACTTCAATAGAACTTCATCATTAAACACAAGTATTCATAATTTAAGTAAAGGTTTGAGATCAAAAGACGTCATTCAAACCATCAAATTCAACCCATCAACGGGTGTAATATCATCACAAAATAGTAATTAACACAATAATGAAGCCATTTGGATCACTACACATCAATTCATCACTAGTTCATAACCTAGGGTTAGAGACTTGGGTCAATTTCATGATCTACTTCACGTAACGGGTTAATTAATCAAGAAATAGCATAATTTAATAATAAAACATCACATACTAAGTATAATAACAATATGAAAACATAGAACACAATTTATAAGATCAAATTCTTAATAGAAGAAAACCCATATGAAACTCATCTTTTTGAAATCAAATTTGGAAGAATCATTTGGGGAAAAGAATCCCAAAGGTGAAAGGATCACATACCTTGTTAATTGTTTAATATTTATGGATAAAACTAACCTTTTTCCTTCCCTAAATCCCTTTACCTATCCCTTCAATGGAGTTCTTCTTTTTGGGAGAGATACGATAGAGAAAAGTAAGAGTAATTGTGTTTTGGAATTGTGGGAGATAGTTTGGTTTAATTAGTCTTAGGTCTTTATATAAGTCATTAACTAACTTAATTATACATCCCCTAAACCCGAACTAATTAAATAACCAACTAAATAATAAAATGAAATAACTTAATACTCACCAGAAAATCGTAGGACTGACCTATGACACCCCGACCTACGGGCTATAGGTCAATCGACGGGACTTGGGACCAACCGTCTTGCAGGTCCGTCATTTTGGTAAGAGAAGTGACAAGATGGACATTTTCCCAAAATGTCTATGTCTTCAGCGACGGAGGCATCAATGCAGCGTCGATTACCCTACGCCTTGTGGCCTGCACCTGGTCAATGGCTACTGTCTCAAGACAGATTTTAGCCAAATTGGAAAGGTTCTCCTCAAGGATCCTTTGGTTGATCCTTGTGAAGCCTTACCCGGACGTTTCGACCCTAAACCTTACCACCAAATCTCGTCAAATTCTGACTCCTAAAACCCCATCAAATAGGCTAAGGCACACTAGCACTTTTTTTGTACTTGTCTCCGGATGTCGTGGACGTTTCTTGATATTTTGACTCTAAAACTTCCTAACTGACTTTTATACATTATTATTGACCGTAAAACATTGTTATAGAACTTATAAACTCATGTGAGGATTTAGATTAGGTTATAGAAATAAGGAGTGTAACAACGATCCACATATGTTGTAAGTTCTTTTCATAGGCATCAGTTTAGTGATCACGCCAGCATGCCTCTATACTCTTTGCCGGGTATATTAGGTCATCTCGAACGGGCATATACATCATGCTCCAAATTTATCTCATGTGTTTTTATTACAGTTATTAGTAGGTCTCGTAGTTCAGTCATATTCTATTTAATTGACCACATTTAAATTATAGTCAGAATTCAGTCTCTCCATGTTATAATTTGGCCATTGTATTCAGAATATAGATCACGCTCAGATTGTAGACATGCTTTATTGCTTGCTCAGTTATATGTTATTTCAGCTTTATTCAATCCTACATGTACAATACCTTCCAATATTAACACATACTCTTCCCTACATCTTCTCGTGTCGTAGGTTCAGGACCTCAAAAGTCAAATTACACATAGATTGGATCCCAATCTTCAATTCAGAAACATCATTGTTGAGTTCTCCTTTGTCGAGGACTACTAACATAACTAGTTTTATCTCTTTTAATCTTTACTTTTCAGTTTTTGATAGATTGATCTAGTTCATGTCCCAACACATCTAGTCCACTTAGAGTATTATTTTAGCTATAGATAGATTCAACTTACTATTTCAACTTTGATATTCTTTGTATTGAACTCTCAATTTTCATATATATTAAGATATTATATGGGTATTTCTAATTGTTTTTAGATTTACATACAATTAGCTTCCGCATAATTTTATTGGTCAGTTTATCTTTAGTATGCTTATGATTATTATAGCATGGTTGTATTGGGGTCACTTTTGATCCTAGGTCTCGTGTTCACATGTTGAGGATAGCTCGGGGCTTGACAAAAAGCCTTCAAGTTTTCTTCAAAGAATGCCAATTCAACAATAGAAGTAAGAGATAATAGCTATGAATTCTCTGGTTGGTCTTCCCATGACTCTAGCAAAGTTTGATTCTATTTAGGTAGTGGTTGATAGATTTAATAAGTCAGCCCATTTTATACATGTAAGAATAGATTATAATACTGAACAATTGGTGAAAGTTCATGTGAAAGAGATAGTGAGGTTACATGGGGTGCCCCTCTCTATCATCTCAGACCGCGGTACCTAATATTCACATCCAAGTTTTGGAGAAAATTACATGGACAATTGGGTACACAACTCACATTTAGAATGGCCTTCCATCCACAGAAAGACGAGCAGTCCGAGAGGACTATTCAAGTGTTACAAGATATGTTGAGGGTATGCGTGATTAATTTTGACATGCATTGGGGGTAATTTCCTACCTTTGTTTGAGTTATACTATAAAAAAATTTATCACCCCAACACACATATGGCACCATTTGAGGCACTCTATGGGAGGGGATGTAAATCACCCATGGGATGGTTCGAGGTTAGATATGTGAAACCATTGGGAATGGATTTAGTGAAGGATGCTCAAGGCAAGGTGAGGAGTATTCCAGATAAGCTTCTAGAGGCCCAGAGTAGGCAAAAGAATTATGTGGATCATAGGATAAGAGACATGACATTTCAAACTGTGATAATGTTCTTCTTAAGATATCATCCATGAAATGGGTAATGAGATTCGGCAATAAAGGTAAGCTAAGTTTGTGAAACAATTGTCCCTTTTAATGTGAAGGGCCAGTGGATTATAGATTTGCTCTACCTTCTAATCTATCGAGTGTTCATCCGATATTTCATTTGTCCATGTTGAAGAGCGATCATAGTGACGGGGATTATATCATTAAGTGGGACTCAATTGTGTTAGACAAGGACCTCCAATCAGAGGAGGAACTGAATTCAATTCTTAATTGTGATATGCTTAAGTTGAGGACTAAGGGATTAACTCCATGATGTTCAATGGAAACATCTTCCGATTGATAAAGCTATTGTGGAAACCGAGAGGGACATATGAGACAAGTATCCCCAATCATTCATTGATTCAGGTATTACTTAATATCTTCCTTAGCGTATTTTTCCTATGTTGTTACTGGAGGAGGCATGATTGGTAAACTGGTATCCAATGTAAATATTGGGTTCCGTCATTATATAAATACAACAGGGAATTTTTTTTTATTGGAATGCTTTTTCATAGTATCTTGGAATTTTCCAACCTAGTTCAGATACTGGATGAAATTAGAGTCATTAAGGTGTAGGGAATTTTGTAGCCATCGGGTGATTTATTTATGATTTTGATTATATGAGTAGTTAGATAAGTCGTTATTGAACCCGTACGACTTTACGAAATTGAATTCGGGTTAGTTGAACTCCCAGAATCGTTCTTGGCATAACGGTATTTTTGAGTGTTGTTAGTTAGTGTGTTGTGTAATGAGGGTCTTGGAATTAATTAACAATCTCATTATCTAGTGCAAGCCTCTTTGGCGGTGGTTTTGGTCTTTCTATCGGGGCCGTTGTGGCGGGGTGTGTACCGTTGTGGCATGCAAGACGCGACTTAATGTTATAAGATAAACTCCAAAAAGTTTTTATTTTGAACTTTTCGACTTTGAGAACTAAGAAACGACCCCACGAGACTTTTTGACATAGTTCCATTACAGACATGTAATTTTTTACCGAATTTAAGGTTTTAAACCATTTTTAGTTCTTAAATTTTTTGTTTAAAATTAAATTAAATATTTTACTTTTATCTTATTTTATCAAATTTATTTTAAAAGATTTGAAAACAACAAAAATAAAATCAGTTACTAAGATTAGTTTTATTTTCACTTGTTTAAAAAACAAATGAAAACTTACAAAAATAAGTATTCTTTTAGTTTATTTTTTACTTTATAAGCCAATATTTCATGATTATATTTTATGATTGGCTATTTATCTTTTTAGTTCAAATTATTTAATTTAATTTTATATATATATATATATATATATATATATA